>NC_043994.1:8336412-8636412 GCF_902150065.1 Myripristis murdjan
CTCAGCATTTTCTGGTCAGGAGGGAATAATGGCATTCAAAGTCAGGCGGCATCAAATAACCACAGAGACACCTGACAATGTGAGTTTTGCTCTTCCCATGGTAGAGTGCGCACCATTTGTGCTTTCCGGGGGGTTCAAATTTTAAAAAAAGAGATGTGTTGAGAGGTTTACACAAACTCAGAAGTCCAGACTAGATCTTGTTGTGTTTTCAAGAGCGGAGGAGTGCACACATTCATCACACGTACGTAGCTGAAGTTTCGCAGACTGGAATCGTATCTGATGTGACTCCCTCTGCCGTCAGAACCTGTGACCTGCTGTGTCAGCAGCCAAACTCAGTCCAACAAGCCACCTCTGAATCATGTGACTGATTCATGTGACTACCTACAAACGACTGTCCACTGTTAACCCTTTGAAACCCAGGAGCTCCGAGGGCAGGATTTTGAAAGCTTTTATTTCGCCCTTTGAAGTCACTGCCTTGTCTTTCTATTTATTTCTTTTGACAAATGTTTGGTTATTGTATGATTGATTGTGGTTTCTTGTAATTCATTTTATTCATTCATTCATTCATTCATTCATTCATTTATGTTTAATTAAATATATGTTCTCATTTCCCAGTGATGTTTTAACTAATGTTCTGGTAATCTTCGGGTGATTTGGGGTCTCAGCGTGGAGACGGCTGGGTTGTATAAAGGCTGCATCAGTGTTTTCTTTCTTAGTAGGGGACAGAAATGGATGTAGATGATTTTCAGACAAACTGATATACACTACCAGTCAAAAGTTTGGACACACCTTCTCATTCAATGGTTTTACTTTATTTTTACTACTTTCTACATTGTAAATACATACTGAAGACATCAAATATATGAAGCAAGATATATGGAATTATGTAGCAAAGAAAAAAATGTTAAATAACTATATAAACTAACTAAAATATAAATATGTTTTATATTTTAGATTCCTCAAAGTAGCCACCCTTTGCTTTGTTGACAGCGCTGCAAACCCTTGGCCTTCTCTCAGTGAGCTTCAAGAGGTAGTCACCTGAAATGGTTTTCACTTCACAGGTGTGCCTTGTCAGGGTTCATTTGTGGAATTTCTTGCCTTCTTAATGGGGTTGGGACCATCAGTTGTGTTGTGCAGAAGTCAGGTTGGTACACAGCTGACAGCCCTATTGGACAACTGTTAAAATTCATATTATGGCAAGAACCAATCGGCTAAGTAAAGAGAAATGACAGTCCATCGTTACTTTAAGAAATGAAGGTCAGTCAGGCCGCAAAATTGCAAAAACTTTAAATGTGTCCCCAAGTGGAGTCGCAAAAACCATCAAGCGCTACAACGAAACTGGCACACATGAGGACCGACCCAGGAAAGGAAGACCAAGGGCTCTAGTTTCCCGGCGCAGCGCGGGGTGGCGCAGTGAGGCGAACCCCGCGCAGAGCTAGTTTCGACCGGCGAAACGGCAGAGGCGGACAGTGTCCAAGTTTCGCAGACGGACTTGCGCGGAGATGGGAGTGGTGGCGCAGCGGGGGGAGGTGCCGACAGATTCGGCTTGGCGCAGTGACAGTTTTGTGCCAAAAGGCTTCGCCGAGGTGCGCCAAAAGCTCGCCTCCTGAAACCACGTCTACTTTCCGCGCAAGGCGGAGCGGAGCCGGCGCAGTGGAAGTTTGGCTGGCTGGCGCACATCACCAAAACCTCACAATCAGCACAAACGGTGCCAATCTCCTTTGATCTGACATCAGCTGTGACGGGACAGTTGATATGGAGATATATGTATGTGCTGATTGTGATCGTAGCATTGAATAGTGTTTTTTTCGGTATTTATTGCATCGTTCATGTGCCTGACATCCCGGAAGCCTGCCTGTGAGGTTTTGGTGACGTGTGCGCACTGCTCGCCGGTCTCCGCTCCGCGCCGGTCTCCTGGGCTCCGCTCCGCCTGCGGCAGTAGACCTCCTTGTCAGCTGTGTAAACTTTCATTACGCCTTCGCGCAGCGCATTTTAAAGGCGAGGACAGGGGCTCATTTGATTGGTTAAATGTGAATCGGCTGTGTCAAACCCACTCCACGCCTTCTCTCCTCCCTTGCGCCGGTAGGAGGGACGGCGGAGTACTTGCGCCACCGAGAACGGCGTGCCAAACTTGGAAAATCCACCTGGCCACACCCAGTTGGCGAAGCGCATCTGCGCTACGCCCCCGCCTCGCCTGGTCTGCGAAACTAGAGCCCCAAGAGTCACCTCTGCTTCTGAGGACAAGTTCATCCGAGTCACCAGCCTCAGAAATCGCAAGTTAACAGCAGCTCAGATCAGAGACCAGATAAATGCCACACAGAGTTCTAGCAACAGACCCATCTCTAGAACAACTGTTGAGAGGAGACTGCACGAATCAGGCCTTCATGGTCAAATAGCTGCTAGGAAACCACTGCTAAGGAGAGGCAACAAGCAGAAGAGATTTGTTTGGGCCAAGAAACACAAGGAATGGACATTAGACCAGTGGAAATCTGTGCTTTGGTCTGATGAGTCCAAATTTGAGATATTTGGTTCCACCCGTTGTGTCTTTGTGCGACACAGAAAAGGTGAACGGCTGGTCTCCACATGCCTGGTTCCCACCGTGAAGCATGGAGGAGGAGGTGTGATGGTGTGGGGGTGTTTTGCTGGTGACACTGTTGGGGATTTATTCAAAATTGAAGGCACACTGAACCAGCATGGCTACCACAGCATCCTGCAGCGACATGCCATCCCATCCGGTTTGCGTTTAGTTGGACCATCATTTATTTTTCAACAGGACAATGAGCCCAAACACACCTCCAGGCTGTGTAAGGGCTATTTGACCAAGAAGGAGAGTGATGGAGTGCTGCGGCAGATGACCTGGCCTCCACAGTCACCGGACCTGAACCCAATCCAGATGGTTTGGGGTGAGCTGGACCGCAGAGTGAACAACAAGTGCTAAACACCTCTGGGAACTCCTTCAAGACTGTTGGAAAACCATTTCAGGTGACTACGTCTTGAAGCTCATCGAGAGAATGCCAAGAGTGTGCAAAGCAGTAATCAAAGCAAAGGGTGGCTACTTTGAAGAATCTCAAATATAAAACATGTTTTGAGTTATTTCACACTTTTTTGTTTACTACATAATTACATATGTGTTCATTCATAGTTTTGATGCCTTCAGTGAGAATCTACAATGTAAATCATGAAAATAAAGAAAAACATTAAATGAGAAGGTGTGTAGTTTCAAAGAATAATACATTTTATTAATTTGCTTGCATGTAAAAATGTTATATTTGAATGCAAAAACAGATATGTGCCATTCCTGAAAAAAAAAAAAAAACTTACTGTTGCCTGTAAAGTTTTACTTTGTTTCTGAATTTCAAATCCAAAATGTTGTAAAAAGACAACACTACTTATGTATTAGCCAGCTAAAATCCGTGTATCATTTGTTCTTTCTATTTTCAATTGCCAATCAAAAATTTAAAAAATGAAAAAGTGACTGGTTATTTTGTTATTTGTTTTTTAATCTAACACCAAAATCCAAAATATGCCTGGTTTTTCATAGTTCAATTTTAGGCTCGGATCAAAAATACGAAATGGAAAAACGGGAATCAGGACTGAATTTGATTTTATTATTTAATTGGTCCGGTTTACGTGACCCAGAAGTTTGGTAATGAGCAGTAGCTCATAGCAGATCACAGCAGCCAGGTGCATTCAGTCCCGCCACCCTGATCATTGCCACCATGGATAGTTAATACGTGGTGTTTCGAGGACCAAAGCGTGTGAAGAAGAGGACATGACAACCGAAAAAATCAGCTGAATTTTGGATTTTGGTGTTAGATTAAAAAACAAATAACAAAATAACCAGTCACTTTTTCATTTTTTTAATTTTTGATTGGCAATTGAAAATAGAAAGAACGAATGATACACAGATTCAGTTAGTATGATGCTTTGATTCATATTATCTTGAAAAAAAAAAAAAAAAAACAAGAAAACAAAAGATTAGGTTGTAGAAATGAGTACAGTTGGGGATACATGTTTTTGCAAATGATATGAATGGATATCAGTGTAATGAAACTACTTTTTTTGAAGTGACGTTTCACTTCACCGAGTATTTGGAGGGTCTTGGGACAAATAGTACCTGGCATGAAAAAGCCTGGGAACCCCTGCTTTCAGACACTTTTCAGAAAACATTCCACCAAACTGCATATGATGCCACATCCAACCACGTTCTAATAATAACTTTTAAAAAGAAAAAGCACACAATTTGCACGCTGTGTTTGTAATGCACATGTGCTCACCATCACCCACGTTTTTTCAGTGGGCTGTTGAAAAGCCGAGGTTTGGGCGAGGCATGGCAGACTCACTGCCACATTATTGATCTCTCCTCTCACAAGTAATTAAAGTTTTGTCCCCGCCCACAGTTTCCTGTTGCATGAGCTGCAGTGGCTGACCTGGTCCACCACCTACTCGAATACAGCATCGCACAGCAGCGGGTGACGCAGGAGCTCGCCTCCGTCTTCTCCCGAATCACAGGGGAGCTACCGCAGGGCCATGAAGAAGACACAGGTCACCTGGAGGTACCCAGTCCCTGTGAAGCCTGCTGACCAGCCGCTAACCACATGAACAGATGTGATGTCGCTGAGGCAGAGCCAGCCCCAGCCTTTTTGGAGTCCTGGGCAAGATCCTGAAATGACACCCCCACCCCATGCCACCTCATTTAGGGCACCACAAGACCCCTCTGTTTCTTATCCACAGATGGTCCTCCATTTCAAAGCTCCCCACACCTCTCTATCTTACAGTACAGCAATCAGTATTGTGTGATTATAATCAATTATACCATTGTCTGGGTGAATACTCTTTTCTGATTGGCTGGCAGGTTAAAACTGTGAATTGCAAACGTTGTAATCATAGCAACATTAAAAAGCACAGCTGTCAGAGCTTACTCCTTATCAACTGCAACAGCACAGGTGAGTCATCCACTTGATAAATTAGTGACTCAGAAGGAAAGCACACCAGTGGAATTTTTTATATTGTTTCCTCCTCTCTCCTGTATATTGTTGGTAAATGACCATGGTACTTCGCACAGGCAACCACTCTCCACTTTGCATCTTTGCCTCCACAGCTTGCCTTAAAACTAGAATGAAATGCTAACCACAGCCATTGGAGGAAATGCTCGTGACCTCATGGGAACACTGTGAATAGTCTGGACTACCTTGTTGCAGGCTGTGCAGTAGGCCAGGTGAGTTGGCAGTGTCTTCTGCTTGTCAGGAAGGTGCTGTGGATGGGGGATGGGCACTTTGCTTTAGCAGACTCCTGAGAACAAACACACAGCTGTTATATGGAACAGACATGGCCTCGCTGGTTGCAGATTGTAGAAAGGTTGAACATGATGTCCTGACTTCCTAACCCAGCAGCTGGAGGTCCCAGGTTTTGCAGATAGGGTATGCGGTTCCAAAATTTTTAAAAGGGAATCTGGAAAAATAAAAATAAGAAAAAAAAGTGGACTATGATGTAATGTAATACAATGAGCAAAATGCAAGCATTGGACTCAAATCCAGGATGCTAAGATCAAGACTCAGCCTTCACAAGGGGTGCGTGCTCTAACGTGAGCTACTGGGGCTCCAGATGGCACTCTTTAATAGAAATGAATGGTAGGTTCTATTGATCATTTATGTCATGATGTGTGTTTGCCTTCTCTGCATTACATTCACATGTCATCTGATGATGATGATGACAAATTATTTCCTCCAAAAGGAAGTGTCATCGTGTCACAGTAAACTACACACAGGTGTAACTGTGTAGGCTGTATTATGTTTTTCCAGTTACTGGATCTAATGGTAGAGTCCAAAGCAATTATTTTACAATAATGTTTTAATCTCACTACTTTCATTCCATTCGTCAGTGTTCCAGTATGACATCCAAGTAACACTGCATGCAGTTGCCTTTCAGAAGCATTTAAAACGGGCAGCAATTACACTATTTTAGTTAATAATTACAGATGCAGCTTTCTTGAGTTTTGTGTGTGTGTGTGTGTGTTCTAATTTTCTGGTCATTTTTGTTTCTTTTGTTGCTTTTGTTTGGAAACCCCTACGGTACACCACATTATTTTAGTAAGTGTGCAGTCTGCTTCTTTTCTTTAGAAACTAGGGATTGTTCACCAGCTCCCTCTTCGGGTGTAGATTCTCAACCTCTCAATATATATACACATTTGCATATTATGTATTGTATATTGCTTAATTCAAGTTTACTTATATAGGCCTTAATAAGAGTTATAGTATACAGCATTCTATAACCGATCAATAGTACAAGCAACAAATGCAAAGAAAATCCATGTACGTTTCTCATCCTCTTTCACATACTCTGGTGTATCCCATTGGTATTGCTGCTGCAATGACCCAGTTTCCGCAAAGGGGTCAACTAAAGGTCCATCCTGTCTCATACAGTATGTTTTGTTAACATGGCTACCTGAGACTATCAGGTATTCGAAGTACACTGGGACCTTTGTGTGACCATGTTTGCTCTGGCTGTTTTTGCAAAACTCAACAAGATTCATGAGCAGCAAAAGCAGCCGGCAGTCATTCATTTTGAATGAGAGCTGGCGATGAGGGGCAGCCTGGCAGCAGCGAGCAGCGTGATGCCAGTTTCCAGTGTAACAAGCTGAAGTTGAGCTGAGGTTAACTTATGGCAAATTACTGGAGACACGCTGAAACAGCAACCAATTACAGATAGACATTTGATTTTCCTCCTGCTGTGACATCTCACTGTGTACTAATGACAAGCAAATATTTGTTTCATATTGAAATTGGAGGAGAAACTGATTGTTGTTGTGAAGTGAACACAAAGAGCACATTTAGATTCCTGTTTTGTGGCAGGGAACGGCTAAAGAATGAAAGGACAAAATGATACTGAAGTCAGCGGGACGGGCACTATAAACCACTACACCTCTGCTGTTTGAACTTTGAAAACACAGAGAATCAATGATATAAACAAAAACACATTACATAATGCAGTCTGGTGTTTTTTGCCCAATGTGCACATTAGTTATGCTTGTTACAGGTCTCAAAACATCAGGAGTCTGTCCACGCTAGCATGGGGGTCTAGCCAAACAATGCGAATACGAGCCACAGGTGAATTTAAAATGTACAAGCAGATATATCAAATGTGAGCTAGTTAGCAGGCAAATGACTCATAATTCCAACACCTGGCTGGGTCACCAACCTGTTAAATAAGGCATGAAACCTATTCAAAACAATGACAACTGCACCAAATTTGCCCACATTTACCCACCAATTTAGGCTCACACTCTATAACATATTGTTCCCTTCCTTCTTTCTATTACTTTCAGTTCTTTATAATGTGCCTGGGTTTGTGGACCATCAGCTACCAGAGTGATTCTGATACTGCTATGTATGTATCATCCAAAAATAAAATGACTATTAAACTCTATCCTAAATGTAGATACTAAAAAATACCATATTTGAGTAATGCACAGCGTCCAGTATCTTCTTTGAGATACACAGACACTGAGCAGGTCAGACTGCCCATGAGAGGTGGAGGGATTGATGACTTACCATGTAGAGCGTCAGTGTATTGACACTCAGTCACACTCTGTCCTAAGACATCTCAATCAGCGTTATGATGTCAGTCTTTTTTGCTGTTTCTTGTCTGATGTGCATACCTCCTTCACTACATTTTACCTACTAAACATTTTGCTTCAGGTGCATTTTTCTCACTGTGAATGTTTTAGACTGAGTGCAGAGTTAGTTATCTATGCTTCTCAGAGCAGAGCTGCTATGGAGGCACAAATAAATAATCTCATTGGCTGACTTGATAATTTGATTTAAATTGATTTGAGCTAACAATTGCTCCTTCTGCACCTAATACACTCCTGGCAATAGGTGAGGGTTCCAACCCCCCCCCACTGGCTTCTGGGGTTCTGTACGTTTTGTTTTGTGAGGGTTCAGGTCATGGAGTGCCATTTTGTTTTCTGTAGACTGTGCTCCTGTAAAGCCCTTTGACACTGTACCTGAGGCGCTTTTTAATAAACTGAACTTTGAGCAGAGTTAAACTTCAGAGGACAGAGCCAAGGAAACAGTTGGAGAATGCTTAAACCTCAAATTGGTTTAAAAAAAAAAAAAAAGGCTGCAGTGCTTTCTGCCTTTATTAAATTAACATTGCAAATAAAGTGAGTATGAGTAAAAACTATAATACAAACTATAATGAGCAGCATGGGCTTATCTCAAATTATCCATCGTGGGGACTCTGGTGATGTGTGATCATTCTGTTCCCGGATAGACTGCATGGAGGCTCACAAGGCTATCGGTGCTAAATAGGTAAGTCATCCTGTCACGATGTCTGTGTGGGTTCTCAGTCATCCAGGTCATGGTTTTCCATGTAGAGTTCAATCAAGGTCAACTGGACTGTATTTAGACTCTTGAAGACATTTCACTTCTCTTGGCTGGGACTCCCCACCAGTCTGCCAGACCTGAAGAAACATCTTGGATGAGAAGTGAATCATCTTCAAGAATATAAAAACAGTCCTGTTGACCTCAAATCAACTCTATATGGTTATCCTGTAAAGGTACTTTGCATCAGAGAGATACCTCTCAATGTTCAATTACACATTTGTAGCAAGCACTAACTCAGGTTTAGTCTGGTTGACTTGAACCTTGGTGTGTTCAACCACTTGCTGCTGTTTGTCTGGGTAGATGAAAATGCCCTCATGGGACCCTGGTGCACACCAAATTTTCAAACCTGAGGCCACTTGAAAGAGCCGGTCTCGGATCAGTTCCAAGCAAACTCTGGAGTGGTTAATTTCAAGTGAGAGATGTAACCTCAGTGCAACGCGATTTCCATTAAAGGAGGGGACGACTGCCAAGGCTTTACTCTGCAGGTTGGAGTTTAAGGAGCTGTTGCTGTGGTAACCACTTATGAAAATCCAGGGCTTATGTCAAACTGTCAACAAATTAATTCAGCTAATCCAGCTAAAAAACACAGTAAAAATCCAGTATCCAGTAATAATCTGGATGTATAAAGGTTACACAAGGTAAATTTACCTGTGTGATTGAGGCTGATTTGTTCTTCGCCAGTGAACAGCCATTGTTTAGCATTGTCAAAAGTTCACATTACCTCCAGCAGGTCATAGGTTTGCATTCTGCCTAAAACTCCATCCATCATCCTGCTGACAGTTACTCGTGTCAATCCAAAGTCATGCACCATCACTGGGGATTTATCAGGGTTCAGTTTCCACAGTGTGAGCACTGCTTTTTGGTTTAGCGTGTTAACATGAAAGTGTTAACTATGCTCTTTAGTTTGACAGTAGTGGTGCAGGTAAGATATCAGAGGCACACTTCATGAAGGACTGTACCAGTGATTTCACATGTTTAGTGTGTCTAGAAAATGTATATACCTCACATTTTTGAGGATCCTTTCCCAAAGCAGTCATATTTTAGAACTCCGATATCACTTTTCCTAACTTTTATCCAGCCATTGGTTTCCATTCATTCCACTGTGATGTGAAAATGAACTGTCAACCGGTAAATAGGCCCTGGGGAAGCGTTTGCTTTATGAATGGTGACAATTTTGTTTGCCACAGAAGCAAAACATTATAAGGTAGGTGTTTCAACCCAAAATTGAAATTTGAATATTGAGGAATTTTTGATCATATGTTGTGAAATATTTAGTATCCCTGCATAATTTGCTATATGGTTTGCTGCAATGTAAAATGTGAGAAAATTGTCATAAGAAGGCCGAACATTCAAAATCACTGGTATGGTCCTTTAATCCTCTGGCTTGATATGTCTACAGGACATAGTGTTTCACTCCAGAATGGCACATCCAACAGTTGAAAAAAGTAACACCTATTCTGACAAAATGAGTGATGGCAATCCATTTAAAAAGCAAATTGATGCTAAATCACTGAGGGTAAAAATCTCCGCGGCACCGCTCTCTAGGGGTTAAAATTTTCGAGCGTGTTGCACTTCTTGGCCATTCCCAATTCGGCTGTGTTAAAGCATGTGTCAAAGCATGGCATCAGCTGTCAAAAGCAAAATACAAATGGTTCGACATTGGTGACACAACAATTTTCTTCCCTATGCAATTTTGTGTCGATTTGCTATTTACAGTACTTTTTAAAAGACAGCAGGGAACTGAAATCCTCGGCTGACCTTGATCTACATTTTATTATGAATAAACAATCAGCCACCTGAGACAATTGTTTTGTTAATACTTTTCACAAGGTGCATCGAAAAATGTTTCATCCAAAGGTTCAACAAGTAAGTTTTTACTGCATCCAAGCACAAAAGTGACCATAATACATCACTGGGAGGGCTGAGAAGATTGTGGATCAATACCAGTGTTACCTCACCAGCTGCTTTCAAAATTCACTTTCCACCCTGCACTCTGTTTTGCTCCAAAAACTCTCCACCCTAGTTTCAAGACACTCCTGGCAAATGTTATAAAATACGTAATACCCCTTAATAAAGGACCTTGCTCCAATGCAAGCAAACTGCTGGTCCTTTAAAATAATCTACTCTAATTATACTATCCACTTACTGGTGAAAGGACAAACATGAGTTTAGGCTGGAAGGACAATAACCAATTTTTCCTCTCCTTGATGTGGCTTCATTGTTGCCCTGTTAGGAGCTTAAAAGCTACTGCAGTCTCCATTTCCCATAATAATAGAAACATGTGGGTTTTGATTCCACAGTGACATCGATGCCAAAGGGAGTGCTTCCTCTTTGTTTCCTTCTTTTTATTTGTGTTTATGTCCTCAGCTATCTATAAAATACTTTACAAAAGGAATAAATCTGCCTTGACTCAGGCTTTCAGTGTAGCTACAAAGGTACCTCAAAATACCTCAATTGTGTCACTTTCTTCTTTTAAAACTTCTCACATTGTGTCTCAGTCACAGACCTACCGCCTTTCTATTCTGCTGCTGCTGCATTGTGCTAAGGCACACTTGATTGGCTTTAGAGAAGTGAGGTGACATGTCAAAAGCATAAATTAACTTCAAATGTGATTTGAGAGTTTTTTTTCAAAGTGTCAAAAGATACATTTTAGAAATCACTGGAAGAATATGCTAGTTATGAATCTGTAAAAAAAAAAAAAAAAAAAAAAAAAAAGAGTTAAAATGGCTTAGATATAACTGCACAGATCTATGAATATGCAAATAATACCCAACCCCACACCACACACTGACCCATAACTTGGATCAAATTTGATTATCTGTCTATCTGAAAAAAAAAAATCTGTTTTCAACAAACATAGTTACACTAATAATGATCAGATTTGTCTAAGATGTGAACACATGCTTCGCTTTTGGTCTGAACACACCTTTAGGGTTATGATGTTGTAAACCTTGCCTGTCTGAATCCATCTTTTGGAGAATGTCCTTGGTACACTGCAGTTTGAAAGTGGAAAAACCTTGCCATGGCACTGACTGCATGTTTCACCCCTGATGTGTCTTGTAGCATGAAAAACACAACGTGGACGTGTTAACACGCTTCAAACTTGACTTTTGGGTAAGCTTAACCTTTACCCAAAGTTACCAAGTCATTTGCCGAAATGAGGACAGACCAAAATATCCAGACCATGTGCATGCATGTACACACACACACACACACACACACACACACACACACACACACACACACACAAACAAACTCAGGCTCACATCACAAAAACGGTGTGAGATTTGTTGTTTTGATTCTTATCCAGTAAAGCATCAAGTGAACTAATTTGTTAAAACTGTGTTATAAATAAACTGTAAACCGGACTTGACACATGCACACACACACAAAGGCAGGGTTTTCACGCTTGTGTGTCTGGAGATTTGAGAACAGGAAGGGCTGTTCAGATGGTACAAAAGGCCCAGCTGTGTGGGAAGTGATTGCTAAAATTGCACCATCACAGCATTTCCATCATTCACAGAAGACATCACTGCTTTTCCTTTCTTGTAGTTCTCTGAGTGTTTTTTTTTTTTTTTTCTTACCTGGGAAAGCGCCATAGTGACAGATGGATCTGTCCGTATTTGAATTCTCACCTTCTTTGTCATTCTCTCGTCCTCATCTTCTCGTCTCTGCTTTGCTCTGTCCTCCTGCTTTTCCTTACTTTTCCTCTTTCATGCATCTTCTCCTCATTTAACCTCTTTTGCTGTCATTCTCCCTCTTTCTCTCTCTCTGTTGTATAGTGATTATGACACTTCCTCCTAATGATGTGTGGATTAAAGTCTTTCTGAAGCGCACAAAGCAATAAGGCCTGCATGCCATTGCATCACAGTTTTGTGACAGTGTGTGTGTGTGTGTGTGTGTGTGTGAAAGAGAAAAAAGACAGATTGTATCCATTCTGAAACCAGATAATCGTACCTCAACAATCTCAATTTAGCCATAATGACGAATACCTCCCTGTCTTTACCGTGACAATCTCAGTAATGATATTTGTGAATAGTGTATTTAGCTGCCAAATGCACAAGACCGTCTGTCACATACAGACCTGTCCAAAACACAGGTCTGCTCTCATGGATTTAATGTAGAAATAATGGAAATTGATTTTTCTTTTTCGTCTCCTGCAGGTTGAGGTATAAGGTCTCCAGCAATTTAAAGGGAAGGCAACCTCAGTTGAAACAGATTTTTTTTTTTTTTTTTTTTTTTAAATTTAGTGTTACTACAAGTACCATCTTCATCATCCATGGTCTGAGAGTTCCTAAAGGTCAATAACTGTAATAAAATGGTGGAGGTTTAGGGGCTGCGTCTTGAAACTGAAAGCTGTAAATGAAGTTTCCACGCTGCAATGAACAAAGATTCAGCTTTAGTGTCTACTGCACTTTTAATATAGAAGTTAGAGTGGACTTCACACCCTGCCTCATGACACAGGGTACGTTCAGCTGCTGCAACAAGCTGCAGGCACCCTGCTGCACTTCTCACCAACAGAGGTCAGGCTTCACTGAGGTTTGGATTAGGGGTTTACTTAGGAGCTGAACTGGCAGAGGGAGTTTGTCTCCATCAGATTTCCATTTGTTTTGATGGATATAGAGTTCCATCTTGAACTTTTTCTGGATGCACAAATTCATCAATTTGTATTAGTTTTTGGGGGAAAAAAACCCAGCTCTGAACACACTGAGGATGCTGCTCCATCCTGCTGCTGTACATCTCATCCAGGCACTGCAAAAACCAAGACAGACCAGAAATAAACCTGGTAAAATGTTGATGTAATTCCCAGATCTTTTTTTCTTTTTTTTTTTTTTTTCGAGTTTATACGGTAGTCCTTAAATCTGTTTCATTTTTCCACCAATTAAAAAGCATTGTTGTGAGCAAAGCCTATGTTGGCATGTTTTCTCCAGATTGCTGTAGCCAGGATTAGGCAGGAAATCAGATCACATTTGTGTTGATACTCTGATTACTCAGAAGAAATCAGACTAAACACACACACACACACACACACACACACTAGACTGTTACCATGCTGACCACGGTGCTGCAGCCTACTTGCAGCCTGTGGAACATGCCAGACAGACTGTTGCGGAGGCGACTTGCCTGAGCTTTGGACACAACTGGGTCAGACAGCTGAGTGAGTGGCAGCACAAGTTTCTCCAGCACTTAGTCACTGGATTATTAAATAAAGCAGCCCAAGACAGATGTTATTCATTTCCTTATACAGTATTTCATGTGGTAACACTGACATAAAATTAAGCAACGATCTTCAACCGTCATGTTGAAGGGACAGTGAAGATTTTGCTCTCCTTATTATTGCACATTGGAAATTGGATAAGAGCCGCCCAAAGGGAATAACCCATTACTCTGAAGTGCATGTAACTCCACTGACTGTACTTTTGACTGTTCCATAACACCAGACCAGACAGGGATTGCTCAAAAATGTGTCAGTATTTGGACAGAGCAGTCTGTCAAACCGCGTGATGCACAAAACGATGCAGTCAATCATGCTGTTAATTCATGAAGTCGAGTGACATGAGGGGAAAAAAAGTTAATGGACACTGTTCAGTTAGAAAAAATGTGTACTCTACCCATGCAGAGATTTTTTTGGTGTTTAGACCCTCTGTCTATACAATAAATAAATAAATAAATAAATAAAAAACACCTGTGGTCACCGAAAACACAACACTCCCCTTTCCTTCTTGTGGTGTGGACGGGGGAAAAGCACTGGTGTCAGCGGTGCAGCGTTGCTTCTTGGTGCATGCTCTGAGCGGGACGCTGAGCTCACACAGCCGCCACTGGGATCATGCAGGTAGCTTGCCTTCGAGACTTCCTGGGAGCTGGGACGTGCCCAGTTTAAATGTCCCGCCTCCCACTGTGTCGCTTTCAAGAAGTCCAGTGAAAAAACATAGCTGCCTGTAAGCAAATGCAACTTATTTCACACAGTGAGAGAAATGAACAGCACTGAGAGAGAGGGAAGCTGCAGAAGGTCATTTTTAGCATGTTCATTACTCACTATTGCCTAAAACATTATCCCGCCTGTCTCAGCCAGATAAAAAAAAAAAAAAAAAAAAAAGCTGGTAGCGCACTAAAAGAAATGGCACAATGGAGTGATCAAATGAAATATTACAGGTCAGGTGTTTGTTTCCAGGTTTCTGTTGGAGCCAGGAAGTTGCTTCGACCTCGTTTGCTGTTTCTTGGTGAACTCGGCCTCAGACCCAAGCTTCCCAGTGGGGGCTCACAGCAGCAGATACATTTGTGAGCACTTTTCCTAACGGAACCTGGGGCTCCTCCCAGTTCCCAGGACGTCTCTAACGCAACATTATTTTTAACAACTTGTAACCATCTGTGACTTTTAAGGATACGTTAAACCTCTTCCTCTGTCCACCTGTTTTTATCTCTCCACATTGTTTCCCCTACAGCTTATGACGCTGTTAATACAGCTTTAACTGGATCGGCTCAGCTTCTTTGCACACGATCATGGCACAAAAACATGCATGCGTTTTTCATTTGTGGAATTATTTCAGAAATTTCCCACATGTGGAAAGTTTTTTTTTTTTTTTTTTTTTTTCGGCCATTAGGGCCATTGTAGGGGGAAAGGCAGGTAATTTTCTGAGAAACAAATCCTCAGAATTTCTGAGATTAAAGTCATAAATTTAGGGGAAAAAAACTCAGCAAAATAGTTTTTCCTTTACCTTTTTTTTTTTTTTTGGTCAAGGAACCAAGTACCAAGAACCAGATAAAAAAAAAAAAAAAGAACAAACAACAACTATTTCTCAGTAATTTGTAAGTTTTTTTTCTTTACCACTTGAAGCTCAGAGAATACCCCCAGGCTCAGTAAGTTCTTTTCTCCCCTACCATGGCCTTAACATGCCGTCATAGAAATCAAATTACATTTTCAAAAACAATCTAACGTGTCAGGGCGGCATGGTCGTGCAGTGGTTAGCACTGTCGCGTCACAGTGAGAAGGTCCTGGGCTCTGACAAACACACACACAAAACAAAATGAAACAAAACCAAACCAAACTCCACCTGGATAATAACCCGGCCTGCTCTCCCTGCCAGGGGGAACAGTGAGCGTTAGTTGCACTGTCCAGGCTTTGGATGAGTGGCCTCAGCATCTCTGACGCAAATAATGGCCAATTTGAAAAGGACACACAGTTTGGCTTGTGTGTGTGTGTGTGTGTGTGTGTGTGTGTGTGTGTGATATCAACACCTCCTGTTGCGCTCACTCTCATTTCTCAGATAGGCCTCCCACCACATTTGGCACTCCATAAATTAACATTTTAGGTATTTAGCTGACACGTCTCCAGAGTGAACTGGAACAGAGGAATAAATCTGTGATTTCCCAGATCACCAACATTACAAGCAAACAAAATGTAAGGAGTGTGAGGGTTAACGCCATGGTTTCCACCTACCTCATGACATTTGAACAACAGAACAAACAAAAATGATTTACAGACCTGATTCTCTGACCTGAGCAGTCTAAGCTTGTGGCCCTCACAAAAAGGAACTGAAGGAGACAAAAACACAGTAACTTTCATTAAAAAAAAACAACAAAAAAAAAAACACCAATGCTCAGCAAAACCCAAACAAAACCGCAGTGTGCCTTTAGTTTCAGCCTTCGAGTAAAAAAATATAACAGCTTATGTAAGCATGGACAAATTGGAGCTTTTATTCTTTGGTACATAATAGCTTTGATCTGTACTCTTTTTTTCCTGAAGAGATGGAGAACGCTGGGCTGGTCAGAGCGACAAACTAAAGAGAAATAACAGGCGCTATTTGCTGATTAAGGAGATGCAAGCTATTTGTGGTTTCGTGCCATGTCTGCATTTTTTGTCACTCAGAAAACACACCAGCGATGAGTCTTTTTCTCCCAGCAGGCAGTGTATTATTTGTTTGCTTTTCAGAGCAGTAGTTTTTTAATTCTGTATTTTTTATGCTGTACACTACAACATCCAGTGGTAAGAAAGGGATGATGGGAGGATTCAAGCTGAAGGAAATAAAAGGGAAGTAAATGACCCTAATGTATCTGTGGGGGATGAGAGAATTGTTGATAAGTAAATGGTGATTGAAGATTTTTTGCTTTAAAAAGTCTCTTTCTGGCCTGTTTTCTCTGCAGCGAGTGGCTGGCATCACCACACAGCTCAGCAACAACAGCTTCACAGGCCTTGGGTTGGCCTAACCCAAAATGAAAGACAGTCAGATGAAGGTGTTTACACTGTCAGGACTCAGACAGAGCCACTGTCATCACATGTTAGAAGACATGGAAATACCTGAGTATTGCTTTGACTTTGTCAAACTGTGCATGTGAAACACTCACAGTGTTTATGCTTGGTTTTAACAGTCGTCTCAGTGATCGAAACACAAGTGGACAGCCAAGACACATCCCTGTTCACGCTTGTCTTCATCATGTGTCTCAGAAATGTCTCAGCCAGGTAAAGGCCTTTGCAAGCCAAGTCCATGTTTTTCATCCAAAACTGTTGCAACAGACACAACCACATGCTGTGATCAAGTTTACACACCAACTCCGGCACTTTGGTCCGTCATCAGTTTTCCGAACACAGAACAAGCTTAATAAGTGGATGGACTGATTTACTGGACTCTCAAGGTGTTAATACACAGGCAGCTTTGGCAGTTCAGCCATCATGTATGACTGGATCTACTGGGATCTCTGATCAGCTCTGCAGCAAAGTGTGCTACACAGACTGATCCCAGGACAGCTGCTGACCAGGATCTGCTCCATGTGTTGCAGCATTTTGAGGCTGGGCCCTGAGGATCTGCACATCCAGCTGAGAGGCTAATCACCACAGAAATGGAAATGAATCCATTCAGTTTCTGTGGAGCTCACCCAGTGCTCACTTTTCCCATGGCACATTCTGGATGTGGCCTGTTAACCTCCTTGCTGCTCTTGACGCCGTCTCAGGATTGGATGGAACAAATGTTTTCTTTTTGTCTCCTATTGCAAATGTTGGCAAAAAATAGAATAATAAAACACACTGGACTCAGTGTGCAAGGTTTCTGTGCATAATGATTTTTACCGGATGACGGATTCAAAAAATGCTTACAAAAAATATGGACTTGGTGTGCAAAGGCTTTAAATCTGAAAATGCTGTTTTGGCCTCGCGCCACACCACACAAGCATTTTCACAGTTTTCTGACAATGTTGTCTCATTGTTTTCAGCCGTTTTACCATCCATCATTTCAAATTTACACACCTTGGGGACGTTTTTAAAAAGCTCAGTTTATGTGGGTGGAATCTGCTGGCTTATTGTTGATGAAAGGCTAAAACTGAGGGGAACAACAAGTTTTAAATGTGTTTTCTCATCGCCTTAGCTGACCACTTGTGTTTGGATTTCTTTCGGCTGCTGCCTGCATTATTATGTCAGTCGCTCGCCAAACGAGCACAAGAATTGTTTCACACAGGCTAGCTAAAACAATGTTTGGCACTCCAACCATGTACATTTGTGCATATCTCAACTTTTTATTTTTTTGAGTGTTTGTACACTGTCACCACCAGCAGGGCATCCTGTGTTGATGATGTTTCCTGTTATACCCTTGTCGGGGACGCATCAGGACACATCAGTGTTTCTTTACAAATGATACGGGGTTGAATGTGTCCCAGTGTCTGCCTCAGCAAATGGTTTGATTGATCAGGGCGCTGGCAGAATCGGGCAGTGGCGGGGCCTCACTCAGAGGACATACACTATATTACCAAAAGTATTCGCTCACCTGCCTTTACTCATACTATGAACTGAAGTGCCATCCCATTCCTAACCCATAGAGTTCAATATGATGTCGGTCCACCTTTTGCAGCTATTACAGCTTCAACTCTTCTGGGAAGACTGTCCACAAGGTTGAGGAGAGTGTTTATAGGAATTTTTGACCATTCTTCCAAAAGCGCATTGGTGAGGTCACACACTGATGTTGGTCGAGAAGGCCTGGCTCTCAGTCTCCGCTCTAATTCATCCCAAAGGTGTTCTATCGGGTTCAGGTCAGGACTCTGTGCAGGCCAGTCAAGTTCATCCACACCAGACTCTGTCATCCATGTCTTTATGGACCTTGCTTTGTGCACTGGTGCACAGTCATGTTGGAAGAGGAAGGGGCCCGCTCCAAACTGTTCCCACAAGGTTGGGAGCATGGAATTGTCCAAAATGTTTTGGTATCCTGAAGCATTCAAAGTTCCTTTCACTGGAACTAAGGGGCCAAGCCCAGCTCCTGAAAAACAACCCCACACCATAATTCCTCCACCAAATTTCACAGTCGGCACAATGCAGTCTGAAATGTACCGTTCTCCTGGCAACCTCCAAACCCAGACTCGTCCATCAGATTGCCAGATGGAAAAGCGTGATTCATCACTCCAGAGAACGCGTCTCCACTGCTCTAGAGGCCAGTGGCGGCGTGCTTTACACCATTGCATCCGACGCTTTGCATTGCACTTGGTGATGTGTGGCTTGGCTGCAGCTGCTCGGCCATGGAAACCCATTCCATGAAGCTCTCTGCGTACTGTACTTGGGCTAATCTGAAGGTCACATGAAGTTTGTAGCTCTGTAGCAATTGACTGTGCAGAAAGTCGGTGACCTCTTTGCACTATGCGCTTCAGCATCCGCTGACCCCTCTCCGTCACTTTACGTGGCCTACCACTTCGTGGCTGAGTTGCTGTTGTTCCCAAACGCTTCCATTTTGTTATAATAGAGCTGACAGTTGACTGTGGAATATTTAGGAGCGAGGAAATTTCACGACTGGATTTGTTGCACAGGTGGCATCCTATGACAGTTCCACGCTGGAATTCACTGAGCTCCTGAGAGCGGCCCATTCTTTCACAAATGTCTTGTTTCACAGTCTGCATGCCTGAGTGCTTGATTTTATACACCTGTGGCCAGGCCAAGTGATTAGGACACCTGATTCTGATCATTTGAATGGGTGAGCGAATACTTTTGGTAATATAGTGTACCTGCGATGAGCCCTAACCCCCCAAATAAAACAGGGTTACACATGTTGCATTTGAAATGTAAAAAAAAAAAAAAAAAAAAACATGGATCAGTGCAGTGAAGTGACCAGCAGTAGACTAATTATTGAATCAATATATGTAAAGCACTTTTTCAGACCAATCGCATTTGTTCAAATATGTGCATCATCTAAATATTGCCTTTAACTGATTACTCCCTGTAATAGACTATTTCTTAAATGCAGCATATCAGGTCTGGGGTCTTTCAGATTGACCTACATCATCATCATCATCATCATCATGTTATTTACACAACAGTAGATTGGAAATAACAAGGCACAGTTGGAATAGAGGATGATTTATTGTATTTCTTTAAGAGCACTCCAAATGAAACATAATTTGCTACAGACTTACAGATAGGAAATACATCCTAAGTAATTGATGGTGCATTAAAACGAGGCTGGAGTGAGCAAAGATGTCTCCATTTGTGATATACCATGTGATTTTTTGTGTGGAAGGAGGACTAGCAAAGTAAGAATTTCATTGATGGTGTAACAGTCTGTTTGACTGAGCATATGACAATAAAACTCCCTCTCTTGACTCAAAAACCCTGAACATTTGGTCTTAGCAAGTGGAAATGATGTGTTTTTTTTGCATGTAGAGCAGGAAAGTGAGATTCAGTTGCAAGTGGTCAGTCAAGTTGCATGTGGAGCATTCTAATGCCAAGTATGAAGAAATGTACTTAGAGCAAACTTGTGATTGGATGACCCAAGACACATGTTAACACCAGGTAGAAACACTGTCTGTCAAAACACTATCTGTCACTGAGCTGTTAACATCCACAATAATATACTGTTCCTAGTCTCTCTTCTGAAATAAATTGTTTGTATGTGTGTGTGTACATACATATATATCTACATATCTGTGTCTCTCTCTCTCTCTATATATATATATCTATATGTGTGTGTGTGTGTGTATACTTACATACATATACACACACACACACACACACACACACACATATAGATACACACACACACACACACACACACACACACACACACACACACACACACACACACACACACACACACACACACACATATATATATATATATATATACATATATACACATACATGTATATACATACATGTATATGTATATGTGTGTGTGTGTGTATAGGGTTATATGCAAAAACACAAAAAAGAAAAAAAAAGAAAAAAAAAAAAAGCTCATTGACGTCCATGTATTTTTTAGTTTTTAAAATGTTTTCTAATCTTTGTGTAATGCATTTCAGGGGCCCCCAACACCAAAAGTGGTTGTTTTTTTCCCCCACTCTTGAGGTACAATATATAACTGGATGACAAAGTTTGTTCAACATTCACTCTGGTAATTTATCAATAATACCAACTCTTAGCCTTGACTTGTAGTGGTTTCCCTAGAAGAAACTTTACTCTGAGTTAAACACATTAGCAAACCATTTTCATTCTTTTAGCCCACACACCATGAGAACTCTCCAACAGTCCACCTCCAACAGCAGCCCAGGGGAGCCGCTGTCATCACCAGTGTTCAGGCTCGTTTTTCCCAGCTGAATGCCAATAATTGCAAATGGCAAAATTAATTCAAGAATAAGACCCTGGATGGCACGTTACGTAATGTTGCTTGAGGGTTTTTTTTGTTGTTTTTTGTGTATTGACAAGGGCCTCCAGAGAGGCAGACATTGTGAGGAAAACGCTCATGGAGTCCAACAGAGGACGGTCAATTTAAGAGTAGAAATGCTATACTATAGCAAAATAGCATAAACAAAAATTTAATCATACTGCAGTCTTAACCCAGCATATCAACAGTAAACATGACAGAACAAACAGCATGAAATGAAAGTGAATTAAACATATAATGAGTCCTTTAAGCTATGCTATGTGCCAGTAAATCAAACTATTTGTACATTACACATTTGTTCTAGAGGCCTTGGTCCTATGTGCACCATTAAGTAAGATAACAATATATAAATTCTAGCAAAGAATTAGTGTTTTAAGGAAAGTGCATGTTATTTTAGATATTAAACTTTTCAGTTGAGCTAAAGGAAAGAAAAAGGCTTTAGTTTTCTAAACCCTGGCAATGTTGCAACAAACCTTACATAGAAAACAGAGATAAAGAGGAATTCCTTCATCCTAAAACCCTACTGCAGAATAGATGCAAGTTGGGGACTTCAATAACTTCTCTAAGTATTCAGTGGTAACCTTTGTAGAAGTCCCACTTGATGCTTTTACCCTTCATTGACCTGTTAGTACTGCTGACAATTCTTTATGTATAAAACAGAACCAAGTTTGTATAGAAAACTCATTCCTTGTGACTTCTGATGGCTGAGAAATGTTACTGAGAAATGTTAATTATTGTTACAGTTAATGTTAAATACTTTTATCAGGGATAGAGATCAGCAAGTGTGTAGTGCAATTTCTATGGCTTCATCTGTAGTGTCATATGGATGTTGTATATAGGAAGAGGTGATATACAGTATATACACACTTGGGAATTCTTGCCATAACTGCAGACTTCCAAAATGTTTGACTTGAAGCTTTGTAGCCATCACTTTCACAAAATCATCTGATTGGATATGTGATTACAAACAGATTTCTTTGTTGCCTCAGCCTTTTGCAAAAAGAAAACAAATGTAGGGATTGAGATTTGATGTGACATTCTGACTGTTGTTGCTTATTCACATAAATAGAAACAGTGCAAGGCAAAATCCAGTAGAGTCCCTAAATTGTGAAAAAAAAAAAATGTGGTTAAAATAATGCACATGAAAGTATAAAAAAAAAAACCTGCAACTAATTGCATCAAAAAAAAAAAAAAAACAAGCTATATATTAGACTCTTTATCTAGTCTAAACCTAGCTGATTGGTGATATATTAAGAATTTTAGAGTATTGAAGAAACATATATATTTCAGGAGTTGTGAGCCACTGAAGCCTGTGAACAAAAATGTTCACCTTCTGCTCTGCTTCTAAGTGGCTGTACTGTTTCCTTTCACAGTTCAGGGTTACAGTGGAGAGATTTTGTATTATGCTAAATAAGGCTGTTTGTTCAGAAGAACATTAGAAATTAGTTCTGATAAGAGTTTCATTTAGCGTTCCTGGTGCGAAGGCGCCTCTTGATGATCAGATGATCACTCTCTTTCTCCTCTGGCTCTCTGCTGATGATCTGAAAAGAGAGGGGAAGCATTTAGGATGAAGACTAAAAAGTATGGGTGTCTAAATCTGTGTATGTCAGATTGTTTGGAATATTGGTGCAAGAAATGGTTTCGTGAGTGTGTGAGTGAGAGAGAAAGTAAGATGAACATGACGTCTGCAAGTATAACTGTGAGTAGGGGTGGGAATGTGTACAAAAAATTCTAAACGTGTAACACATGCTGTATAATTGCGTGTACACATGTACATGTAAAATCTGCCATCCTCAACAATTGACACAGGCTGCATGTTGAGGGTGACCATTTCCACAATTACGTTGTTAATTGCTTCACTTCGCGGCTTGTCACATTTTCTGGATATGAAATCCTTCATGCTAGCTTGCTGTTGTCGTCCTCCACTCGCACCTGCACTGACGCCGGGCTCTGTCCCCAGGCTATTCAGGTGTTTCCAACACAGGTGGTTTACCCTTGAGCCTGTGCTGCTACCCTTAAAGGATAATTCAGCGTGACACAGTGCACACTTGACAGTGTTTCCGTTTCTTTCAAACAAACAGCCAAAACAGTGCTTCTATTTTTGGTGGATGCCATCACGCTCGTGAGTGAACTTGAAGTCACGTGATGAAAAAACGTTTACGCGGTTAGTGTTTTTTCTAAACGGTTATGATTGGCTAACTGTGTACATGCGTTCAAGTCCCACCCCTAACTGTGAGTGTGTATTGTATGACAACTGTGTGTGCAAATACACACACAGTAATTGAGTGTGTGTGTCTATATATCGCTCAGGCATTTTAGGTGTGTGTACCCCCTCCGCACAGGCATGCGCACGCACGCACGCACGCACGCACGCACGCACGCACACACACACACAAAGCCCTGTGTGTGTGTTAGACAGACCGGGTGTGATGGTATGTCCATGGGGGAGGAGATCTGCGGCCTGTAGAGTTTCCTCTTGCTTTTCTTAGCTGTCAGGCTGAGGGATGAGGATGAAGAGGAGGAGGCTTCTGCGTGTCCATCGCATCGACCACTCACCAAACTCATCATCTTCTTGGCTACAAACAATTTTTAACAGAATGAACATAATCAATAATGAAATCAAAAAGTTGGAAATGCAGAATGTGTGTACTTGGATAAATTTGCTCACTGATTACTAGGATTTGATACTGTTGAGCAATTAATTTGAACGGTAGAAAATAACTCCGAACAGGTGGAAAAAGAACGTTTGACGGGGCATAAACAGAGAAAGAGCTTCAACTCAGAACAACTCAGAGCTTAGACCCGGCAGAAAAATATGTTTTTACTTAAATATCAGTCAATATGAAAACCACTAATAATATGTTTAAGACGTGTGTGCTTTGGCACAGGCAACTGCCAGTGGGGTATGTGTGTGACAAAGTATTTATTTTACAAATTTTAATAATGTGATTTATCTTACATGAGAGGATGATTCCAATCATTTTGGAATCATCCTCTCAGGAACTACAAGTGTAGTGGAATACTTGGAAGAGAAATAGCTTTCTATCAATTTAAAAACTGAAAACATTTGAGCCTTGTGATTGCTTCTTTTACACAAGTCTTTCGAAGTGTTCGGACTGTTGTGACACCCTTTTTAACTGTCCCCAAGTCAAAATGGAATGTCCTAAATTTTAGATTCTGTCACAGAAACATCACTGTGAAGGCAAAATGTGAAATGCTGCACATATTTGACTGTATGATAACGCTGACATTTCAGCACAGGAACAACTGATGCTCACAATGAGAAGGGAACTGTTTTTTTCCAACTTGAAACCGCAAATGCATTTTTGTCACAGGTCTGAATTTTACAGGTAGGAAAATACATGGTATAGTGAATGCAGCATTAGCAATGTTTGCAGCAGAGTAAATGTGGCTATTATTGTCAGTGCTTGTTTGACTGTTCCTTTAAAACCTTGGCCCATTCATAGTGACCAGGTCTGGTTTTCTTCAGGGTCTTCAAGATCTATATTTTTTACACTTTTGGATAGTGATATTTTACCAGCAAAAGATCTCGTTAAAGATGGTAATGTCAACACTGTCATAGTATTCATTGACAATGAATTGAACTGAGAACAAAGGAGGTGAAGTGGGAGACTGGGGGAAAAGACTGAAGAGGGACAGAAACAGCTTAAAGGACAGGATGAGCGATGAAAAGAAAGGAATGGCGTGAGAGAGAGAGGGTGGAGGAGGAAGTCAGAGGACAGAGAAAGGGAGGAGAGATGGAGGAAAGCCAAGGCTAGAAAAAAGGATGAGTGAGAATGTAACAGTGATCAGGCAGGACAGAAAAGGAAAAATTAAGATGGGAAGAAGAGAGATGTAGAAAGAGAATGATAGAGGGACAGAGAAAGGAAGAGAAAGATTGGTGATTGATGGGTGAAAGCAATAAAGAAATTAGGGGTCGAGGGATATTAGAGAGAAAGGAATAGGGGTGGGAGGGGAGGTTGGATGGAGGCAGATGACCGTACCCCTGCATTGATACCCTGGGGTGACAATTAATTGACTGAGTGAATGTGCCGGTCCCTAAGGATAAAACACTGAGATGACTCCAGTTGATTCCAATATGTTCGCTGTCTTAACTTTCTCCTCCAAGCCATCATTAGTGTCCTAAACTCAGTGCCCTTGCCCGGTTACTTTGTCAAACCTGCATTATCCTTGCCCAAATGGCTCCTGCAGGAATTCTGTTGTGTGTCTTTGTGCATTTAGTGCAGTGTTCGACACCCAACATTCTGAATGTCAAATTAAAAACTCTAAACATTTGGGCCTTGTGATTGCTTCTTTCACTCAAGTCTTTCGAGATTTAACTGAATTTCCCTGTGGCATGAATAAAGTATCTTCTATTCAATTCTATTCTTTTTTATTCTATTCCATTCTATTCTATTCTATGTTTTCTGTTTGAACATGAGAATGCAGTGGGAGGTTATATTTTATGTGTGCAGGACATTGTGTGTGAGCACATCAGTTTTTGGTGTATTTGTATGTGTCAGTGTGTGTATTACTGGATATGTGCACGTCTGCACCCTTGGGAATGTCTTACATTTCCAATGTAATTTTCCACCAAAACAATATGAGCAATGCGTGTCCGTCCAAACTGTTCATCCTCTGATATGCACCTCCTTGTGCAAACATGCTTCATGACTGTGCACAAGAGGATTTTGCATCAAGTGATCATTGTACAAAGATTTGAGAGAAAGTATGTGTGTGTGAGAAATACTGTGCATGTTACTGGATTCTGGAAACTTGGATTATACAGCATGACAAGTGTGGGCTTTTGAAACTTTTGATAGCCTTTTGCTGTTCTAAAACCATAATAAAACCATAGTGAAGGACTATTTTGGAATACAAGTTACCACGACAGCTTGTGATTAAAACTGTCTTTGTCAGGGATTAAGAGCAGTACATGGAAAGTACATGATACAAATATTATGCATTATACATGAAACATTGCTCTAAGACTGTGCCTGAGTGTCATTTATTCTGGCAGCTACTGAAAAGCTCAACCCTTTTTTTCTCTCCAAACAATGCACTTTAAGGCACTTCCACATTGGCTTTACCTATCAGCAACAGTAGCTGCTGCCTCGTTACAAGTGAACGACTGTTTTGTAAAGAAAAGTTAAATGGACTCACAGACAGATCATTTATGACACAGTTTGCTAACCTGTCATCCTGCGAGGTCAGAGATTTTGGCAGTGGAGAGGAGTCAGAACAAAACTGAATTCCATTAACTTCAGCTGAGCACGATGTACTTGTCTGTGCTCTTTGCCATATTCACCTTCCCTGCTATTCATGCCAGTTAAGCAACAGCTGAACATGAGAATCGCTCTTTGCTCCAATAAAATCTTGTGTTATGAGGTGACTTCCTGTTGCTGGTTCATATTATGTTCTTCCTTCTCACAAAATGCACAAAATGCATTGCAGCTTGCATGAAAGGGCATGGATACCTTCCATGTCAGGTGTCTGAGTATGGTTACTTCCTGCCACTAGAGTTTGCATGGCATTACTTGCACTAAGCCAAATGAACCAAATCAAAGTAGTGAACACACTCCATACTAGGGATGGCGAAAATGGAAAATTTTCTTGGTCGACCACCGGGCCTCATTAATCGGTTTATTTCGGTTAACCGAGAATATTATTTAACTGTCTGTAAACCATAAAAGAATAACCGCAACAAATAGAAGCTAGCAGCGCTAGCACCAGCGCCATTGTCTTGCCCCGGACGCATACCACTACGTCCGCGCACATAAGATTGGCTCGTTTCTCCCGTAGATATCTATAATATCTATAATATAATTATAATATACTATAATAAAATTATTATCGATATCTATGGTTTCTGCGGTCTGTCTCTACCGAGCTGAGCTCTGTGCGTAATGACGTCATCGAAACCCGACATAGCGTTCCGTCGCCATGTTTACCGTATTAAACTGTATGTAAGCGCAAGAGCAACTTCTCCGCCTTCAGGAATAGTTGGAATTTCGATCGATAAAACCTTATGGTAGTTACGGTATTTACAATCTGACATGCGCATTTGTGTCGGCGACAAGTTCGGACTAGAGTGCCTGTAGAGAGAGAGTGGCGACAACTCCGTTCACTCCAACGGTTCCGTTTTTTCACAGCAATGGCGGCGTAAGGAGACTCTACAGGCACTCTAGTTCGGGCTTAAAGGGTTTTTAACCGACAAGATTATTCAGTTAAAGTTCAAACGGCCACCGGTTAGCATCCCTACTCCATACTTCAAATAAACCACTATTAACATGCTTGGAGTGAACATGCCCTCAAAATCCTTTCTATGCTGCCACAATTGAGTGTTCTAGTTGGGGTTAACTGCCTTCACACTAACCCTTGGTGCCAAGGAGTGTAGGGGAGCTCTGCAGGAAGTCTCCTATCTTCTGCAGCGTTCCTTCCTTCTTGCTGCGAGTGCTGCCATGGGAGTCATGGCCACCTGCAGGTGAGGAGCCCTGGACAAAGAAAAAAGGCAACAGTAATTAGTGTGTGAGTGTACACAAAACATATCAAATGCAAGAAATGTGACAGCGAAGGTTAAAGGATTATTCTGGCATTAATTTACAAACATAACAGATGATTCAAGTTATTTAATGTATAAACTTAAGACCTAAAAAAAAAGGTTTTGCTCTTTCTAGCCTATCAAAAGATCGAAAGAATTGTCTGTAACCAGCTGTCTAAAATAATTTTGTTACAATTTGCTGTAATAACATGTTGATTTGGTTTTATTATAACATTGAAAAGAAAATTGTCTGCGGCACTAATACAGGATAGATGCAGGAGGAATGTAAAATGTGCACTTCTACAATGGCTATCACTGCAACTTATGTTGCCGCACCCCAAAAACAAAAACAAAACAAAACAAACAAACAAACAAACAAACAAACAAACAAACAAACAAAAACTGATAATCCTGTGTGTAAATGTATATGACAACAGGGTTTTGGCTAATATTGGACTTCATTTAGATTATGACGCCAAAGCACTTTAAAATCAGTATTAGTGCAAGAAAAATTCTACTCCTAATTAATGCTGAATGAAAACACATTTCCTCACAAAATAGTTAATCATTTGTGTATGGTACAGTACACTCATACGCTATGTGCTCCTAATATCACTTTACCATGCTCAATTACTATCCTCAGTCAGAATACTCACACAATAGTGGAAGAATCTGATGGCTTGAAATGTTCACTGCCTTTGATAAATTAAAATCAATATCACTTTGAAGAAGCAGTGAAGTGCAGACAGGTGTTTTATCTATACCTTGCCATTTATGATGATGAATGTGTACATGAATGGTCATGTATTAATTTGTATACACATATATGTATGTCTTGTTGCCACTGTATTTTTTAATGTGCTTCCACATATATGTCTATATGCCCCTATGCTTGTGTGTTTGTGTATGTATCACCTCCTCCTGGTGTGGGGTCATCTTTGGTGTCAGCCTGCTCTTGGTGTTCCTTCTGTTCTCTGCCTCCATCTCATCCTAATAACACAGACACACACACACACACACAGACACACACAGACACACAGCAGGGAAGCACAAAAGCACACACAGAAACCTAGTGTTAAGACGCTGAGTGTGTACTGAGTCATATGTACCAGAGGATTAGTAAGATGCCAACAAGCAGAGAGGTTGGAGGGAGGCATGTAGCTAAAAACAACCACAGAGAGCTTTACAATGGCAGGAGAGTTTAGACAAGATGAGGACATGGAGATATTAACAAGGTACACATGGGGAAATAAAAACAAAACAAATTAGAAGCTCCAATTGATTGATTATTTACTGTCAAAACAGTTGGAAGAGTTGACAAGCTTAACTACCCCCAGTTAAATTATGATTTCTATGTCTCCAAAAAACACCATTAAGCTTCAATTTCCATTTCCAATAGATAACAGCCATTTTTGTCAAAGTAACATTCAGTGCTACGTGCACACTACACATAACCAACAATGTAAAATATGGCTATCAGTGGGAAAAGCAATAACTTTTTCTAAGGTCCTGGGAATTAACAATTTGGAGGGCTTCAGCAGGGCAGTGAAGGGCATTTTTGAGTCACTTTATCTGGGGCACCTTGCTGGCTCACGTGATAGTGTGTGCACCACATATCAGTCCTTACTGCCAAGGCCTGAGGGTGATTCTGAGTCAAGCCCACTGCTGCATGTCATCTCACCTCTGTACCCTGCCTTTCCTGTTTCTCTATACTGTCACTATCGGATAAGGCAGAAATGTCAAAACAAATAAAATAAATAAATAAATTATAAATAAATAAAATGCTTTATCTGTAATGCAAAAATAATATCAGTTTTCCTTCTGTATTTTTACCCCATTGGCAGATGAATAGAACCTTATAGAGTATGTAAAAATTCTGTAATGCAAAGCTTTAATCCATTACCCCAGTTCTTTGATTAATGAGTGAGATGTCTCACTATGGGAAGCAAGCCTCACTGCGACCCACAGAAGCTTAAGTTCTTTTTCATAATATTCCTTTAGATGTCTCACAATGTGATGTGGTAGCTCTCGTCCTGCCAGAAGAGGTTATTTAGTGTCCACCAACCTACAGGGGACAGACTCCTTGCTGCAGTGGGGACCCCAAAACTGTGTGTGTCATGCACAACGCCGAGACGTCTAAAATGTGAAAGCAGACAAATGTGAGAAACAAGGATCAACTCACCACAGCACAAATGTCCTCAACAGACACTCCCTGAACAAGCCCCAGGATGTGGCAAAGCCACGAGTCAAGTCTTGTAGACTCATGGAGAGAATGCCAAGAGTGTGCAAAGCAGTAATCAGAGCAACGGGTGGCTATTTTGAAGAAACTAGAATATAAAACATGTTTTCAGTTATTTCACCTTTTTTTGTTAAGTACATAACTCCACATGTGTTCATTCATAGTTTTGATTCCTTCAGTGAGAATCTACAATGTAAATAGTCATGAAAATAAAGAAAACACATTGAATGAGAAGGTGTGTCCAAACTTTTGGCCTGTACTGTAAATGTGCACAGCATGAAAAGGACATAACATGTGTGACTGCTGCTCTCCTGGGGAGGCTGCAAAAACCACAAGATCAATAGGAGAACACAAACCAACCACTCTAGGCACAAAGGTCAGGCTAGGCTTCAGTGTCATCCGTACATCACCAAGGGAAAACTGAGCACATGAAGGGTGAGCCAAGAGTGCATGGATATTGCTAACCCATTTTGCCAAAGCCAAAGCAAGTAACAACGTTCTCCAAAGACAGATTTTTCAAGCTCACTTCCTCCAGTGGTTCAAAAGGAAGGCCTCCCCTCCACACCAGCAGCAGAGGTCTGGAGAGCGGCAGAAGCCTGTGTATTCCCTTCATACAACGGCACACATGGCTTGCCGCTTTTCCCCCCAAATCCCACAGGGCAGGCAGAGACAGCTCCCAAATACACTTTGATCATGGAAAAAAGTTTCTGTCAATCAGGTCCTGTAAGAATGACAATATCACTCACCAATGAACACTGATAAGGACTGTGTCCCTCCTTGACATTGACGTGACATTCCTCAAACATTCTCCACTTACAGTCATACAGAGACCTAGCGGAACAGGCTCTTCTGAATATTGTAAATTGCCCCATGTGGGCTAAGCCCACAGTGCCAGATGCTTTGGGTGTGGGTCGAAAAGCATCCCTCCCCCCTGCAATAGCAGGTCCCTAGGCAGCAGGAGTTGCCAGGGCTGAGGATGCAGCTTCTGATGAATCTCCACTTACCAATGTATGGCAGGCCAGGAGAAGAGCTATCAGAATCACTGCTTAACCATGTTCTCTTACTCTGGAGAGAGGGCCAGGTGAGGGAATGCATAAAGCAGTTCGTGCAGCCAGGCATGCGCTAATGTGTCTGTGCCCAGAGGGGCACCAAGACTGCGCAGGGAGAAAAACATTACACACTTTGCGTAATGGTTTTAATGACCACATGCCAGCAACGGAAGGAAATGTTTCAGGGAGAGAAATACAGCCGAGAGCTCCAGGACATTTATGTGGACCACTGGAGACCGATGTTCCAATGGCCTCTCACTGACTGGCCTTCGTGTATCCTGTACACTAAGAAGCCAAACAGGTGTAGCTGTTGAACAGGGAACAGCCAGCTGCATCACCAGCGGCGTGAGAGGCGGTCAAACGCTCTCTTCCTCTTCTTAGCCTGGAGCTGTGGTTGTGGCTGGGGATTTTCTGGGCCAACCAGGTCCAGTCTCCTGCCTGGGAGACTGGGACAGGGTGGGCTGGGGTTTTGGCCGTATGGGAATTTTGAACTGCAGCACTTGGGAAGCAGCCTGTATAAAACTTTTGCAAAGCACAGGTGGAGGAGGAACTGGGGCCTTGTGAAGGAGGCAGAGTTGCAGTGCCTAGTCCTCCTTTTTCTTGGCCTTGTATCATTGCTGCATGGAGGCCAGCGCAGAATCGCAGATATCCTCCAGAACAGTAAGCATGTTAAGGATATCATCCTCCTCACTATCCAACAGGTTAGCTATGTTTAACCACCGAGCTTGTTCATGTAGGACCATGGTGCCCAGTACTTTTCCCGTGGTCTGGATCACACAGCATTGCACCCAGAGGCATAAATCAGTGATGACCAGTATTTCCTCCAGTGAAGCGGGATCCAGCATCCTCTCATATTCCTCACTCTTCGTGGTACATGGGGCCTCCAGGCTTTATAGCTCCAGGAGTGATGAAGATTTCGCTCTCCTATTCATCCTCTGACACAAGAATGTCAGATGAGTAATCTTCATTGTCCCCATAGTCCAGAAGTAGGATGTCTTCCTTGTAAGAGGAGATGGCAGCTATGTCAGCCTGGGAACACCAGCTGGTGCTGGCTGGTGGTATCTTCTCTACCAGACCACTTCTCTCCTCTGCAGCCTTACAGCATGGTCGCTGGTGGGGAACAAGGTTCAAGTCCGCTCAGTAAGCCAAGCGAAGACTCTTTAGGGCGAAGACTGTGCAGTATGGACAGAGCTGGGAACATTGATAGTCTGGGCATGTTTCAGCCCCAAGCAGCTCAAACAGACCTGGTGAGTGTCTTTGCTCGAGATGTGTTTCCATAGTGACAGAGACAGGGTTCATCACCGGTACCTCTGGTGTGAGGATTTTTCTGGGTTTTCATTCCTCGTAAGCTGGCATGAGGGCAGGAGTGGAGATGTCTGGCAGGTATGCTAACCGAAGATGAGAAATTAACTGGAACTCTCGAAGAGACTCGAGTAGCTGTGGTGGGCAGTTGAGAAAATATCCACACCGTGGGAATGCGAGGTAACAAAGTCAAATCTGGTGTGACCAGAGAAGCAAGAGTCCGAAGTTTGCTAGCACCTGGCAACAGAAGCTAGGTAAGATCTGTCTGTGGATAGTTAGTTAGCTAACCTAGACATGAGATATGCTTCATCATTTACTGTAGGTGGCACTAATCCACCTGGTTCAGACAGACACGTTCATCAGGTGATCAGGATTGACAAAATGAGATAAGTGCTTCTAAGGATCATAGCAAGGCTTGCTTCCCATAGTGAGACATCAAAACATTATGGATATTATGGAAAAAAAAAAAAAAAAAAAACTCAGAGTTGATTATTCCTGTTATACCACAACAATTATTTTTGATAAAACATTACATATCAGTGGTTTTCAGTTATGAACCGCAAGACAACTTGGATGTGGACAGACATGGATAGACTGGTCAGTGGTGGTGTATGTGTAGGGGTGGAGCGATTGTCAATAATGGGTCCAAACACATTAAGGACAAACAGGGATGCTAATTGCATTCAAAATGTTTTATAAAAGGGCCAGACTACATGATTTTCCAGGAAAATCTGGCAACAATTTGGCATGAGGCTGAGTCCTGGGTAGTCCAGGGCAGTTGAAGGTAGTCAGGCTTCAGAGTTGTGACTGTGATGTGTGTGTATGTGAGTGAAAGACTCAAATTTAATTTCAAATCCTTTCAATCCGATCCCGTTCAGCTAGGTCACAATTTAATCAGCCATGTCTGATTTTATTAGGCCCAATCTTTCAATTATTATTTAGTGTGTGCACATAAAAGGCTCAAATCGCGACAGGAACATTCAACGACCAATGAAAATTGTCAGTTGGCAGATGGAGGAGGAGAAACAGGACATTTGGAAGCGTCTATGGTCAAATAACCACATATCAGAGTCTGTGACTGTAGAGAGTGGGCTCTATGGCTTACTGCTGCTAAAAATAAAACAGTATGGTGTCAGTGTTTGATTTGGTGTTAAAATATCACAGGAAAATTCATTCTTGTAAGTGCAAGAAACTGCACTCATCTGTGCCCCGTCTTTAGATTTGATTACCTCAAAGACAGCAACTACATATGCCCAACAGAGACTAAGCCTGGGCCAGACTGGTGATCTTTACCTGTATGTAACGGCTGCTTCACACGTGGTGTCCACACAGACAGCAGTGCTGCTGTAGCACTCCTACTGATTCTGGTCGACATGTAAGTCTTAAGCCGCAACTGAGATGTGCTGCTCATGCGGGCTGTATAGCTGCCCTGATCTGTTAATATGGGCATTGAAATAAAGAGCACCAGGTTCTCTGGCACAGACAGATTTCTTTATGTGTCAAAATATGATTTGTCACTATCTCCTTCCGCCAACTTAAGTAAGACAAATTCCTGGTCTGGTGATGTAGCTGGCTGTTCCCTGGTCATTTTTTGTACACTTTAAAGTAAAAAAAATTCTGACTCAGAAAAATCCACTGGGGATAAGCATAACCGAGAACACGGTTCACTGGCCAAGTAGAGGAGTGGGCGTGGTGAGTACCATGACATGCTCCATGTTAAAACATGGCAGGGGTTAAAACATATGGAGTCATTGTTGAGTCACTGGCTGTCTATAAGAAAAATCTATGAAGGAAATCAAGGAGAGGAAAAAGTGGAGAGGTAGAGATCAGTAGAGAGAGAAAATGAGCTGAGAAAGTAAGAGTGGATACATGTTTGTGTGCATATGCAAAAAAAAAAAAAAAGATACCAAGAAAATGACAGTGAATGAATGATGAATGTGATGAATGACAGTGATAACACACTGGAATGTGTGGGGAATGAGATGAGAACAGTTAAAGAGTGTGTGAAGAAAGTAAATGAGAAATGAGAAGATAGTGAGAGAGATATAAATAGACAGTTTAACAAATGTTATTTTTGAGAATGGCTGATTTGAACATCACAGGCTTTCATTTTGTCTTGCCCTGTTTAGTTTTCAAAACTGCACACGTTTTCTGCCATTGTTTTAGTCTGTGCAAATATACACTATTCAGAGTTTCAGCTGAGCAGGAGAATGTTATTTATTGCAGGTAATTAAGTAGTAATTTGATTATTTGTAACGTAATGCAGGTAGTAGCGCAAATCACCTGGGAAAAAAAAAGAGTAAATAAGGCATAATTTCATTTTACAGCTACCTGTTATATATAGACTTGATCTTAAAACAAGCAACCTGAGCCACAATTGACTCCTGTTTAAGTGCTTATCAGCCTGCAAACAATACTGTTATCTGAGACAACTGAAACGACACAGGGGTCTTGCAAACTGATGAAATCTGCTGCTGTATCAGTGCTGGGAAACTAGATACACATAGGTCAAACCCATCAGATAAGGTGCTACTTTACCATGTAATTCACTGCTGACAGGTCACATGACTGAAACACAGGACTCAATTAAAGGTAGCAGTTTAACATCAAAAGTTAAGTTTGAGCCATTAGCATTATTAGTAGCCATTTCTACAAACAAACAATTGGCAGCAGCTACGCTTCATTTTAAATTGAATTATGGGACAAAACAGAGCTGAACAGAACTGTTACTGCTGTGCAGAAACAGGATTTCAACTGCAGTTCTGGGAAATGGTTAAATTTTGAGAAAAATAAGTACTAAAAGCTAGGGTTATGCCACTTCAAACGCATTTCAGTGATTAAAGAGATGGTCCACGACTGTCTTTTCCTGCATCAATATTAAGGCAATGATAAAAAATATCAGAACTAAGATGTTATAAAAAATAATCTCTAGAATATGCTCTGCTGTGCATTTAGAGATGTTTCTGGTGGTGGACAAGTGAAGTTAAAATCCTTAATTAAAAACCAGTTTGCCATCTCTTCTCCATGGATCTAACACCCCACATCTCCATTTTCATATGCCTGCTCACCAAAACTTTGCTCTGCATTCCATAAGAGTAATTATCATCTATCAGTGATCTCAATTGAACGATATGGAAATAGAAATCATCGCCCAACCCGGCTAAACACCACAGGCCCAGGAGAGCGACTAATATTTGTGCATTTATGTACATGATGTTTACAATAATATGGTTATTAATTTATTCAGTATTCAACAAGACACATATGCGCATGTTGTGTTATGTTTTAAAACATTACGTTTGTATGTAACATTATGTTACATGAGAGTACAACAATTATTAGTAATTTATTTAAGTTATGTATTTAAGTTATCTAAATTCTAACAGCCAAATTCAAGTGTCATCTCTGTCAGCTAGCCAGCTAACCATCCACTGAACCGAACTGCCGAAAATTCATAATGATAATGTTTTTATTCTTGGTTTAATTTTGTATTTGGAATAAGAAATGGTATTCATGTGGGCAGAACTTTAACATAAATTTGGTTTTCAGCACATGAAAAACAAATCTGTCTGAATATGAAAAACAATGGTTAAAATTGAATGAAAAATAATATTAAACAGTAAGATAATTAGTCTGTCAAGGATTCTGTATAGCACCTTCAAGTCTGAAGGTGCTACATAATACCATAAATATGAATGTTGTGTTTGGACTTACTTCTGACCTAAATTCATTGCCTCCATTCACATTCTGGCTGTGCAAGTGTGCTTTTAAAACAAGCCTATGTTGGGTCTACCAGAACCAGAACCGACTCAGCACATGCACAGGGAGTAGGGTGGGCTACAGGTCATAGAACCATGTAGTGACCCCAAATATTTGGCCAGCTTAAGTGTCCCTGAGCAAGACACTAAGTCCCTACCAATTTCAGGAAGTGGGGGTCTACAGCAGCAGTAACAAAAAAGACCACAGCAATATTTATATCTATAGTCAAGTTTAAAAAGCGCAACCTATAGTCAGGTTTCAAAATTAAAAGATCTCTCTTTACAACAAGATACAAAGAGAGAAGCTGTTTATGGGGTAATTACAATGGGTGAAACAAGGCACTAACTCTGCCAGTGTTAGGGGTTCTGTTTCTTGAATAGCTCTTGGGAGGTAACACCATCTGTTTTAGTATCTTTATTGATCCATGGAGGGTTGGGTGAGCATACAAGCAGTTTTCAGTGGTGCCCTGCTTCATATTTCCACAGTTAGTCACATACCTGGGAGCTGTCCTGTATAACCACAATGTTGCTGTGTTGGCCAAAAATACTTTTCTAAAAGGCTGCATAGGGAGGGGAGTGTTTCCCATTCACTTTGCCCATTGAGATTTATTTAGCCAGTCTGGGATGCAATCTTGCAACCATCTCAATCCATAGAGAACATTTTCACAACATGGTCAAATAAATAGTGATTACCCATGGATAAGCAATACATCATTTGGTCCTGGAGTGGAAACCAGACTGATAATGAATGATAATGAATTTAATGATGATTGTGATGATGGATGTTTATATGTGCATATGAGTATAGGAGGATGAAAACATGATCAGCTTTATAAAAAAAAAAGTACCTTGTGTGCTGTTCGTCGATTACTCCTCCTGAAAATGCTGGTCTTTAGAAAAGAAACAACTTTGTTAGAAAAAAGGATACAAAGTGCTGTGTCTTTTTTCAAACAAGAGAAAAAGCACAAATATATGATTTTAAAAGATTTCATCAACTTCAGCATCACACCAATGATGCCATTCACTGTGTTCCAAATCCATAACAAACAAGGTGAGGACAACACTATGCCACTTTAACATCACCCAGCTCATTTTAACTAATCTAGCCTTAACTGTCATATGGCACTGGTAATGTGACGGAGATGGCGCACTCTGTGCTATCCTTGAAACTCTCTTGGGCACTAGAAGCATTACCAATGAGACCAAATCCCTATCTGTTTGAGTGGGATGTTACCTAAATGTAATGTTCTGGCATGTGTATTATAATTTGCTTTATATATTTAGGGACACTGTAAACCTGTAATGAACACTGGGTCATTTTTGTCCCCAAAAGACTTTAGCGCCACAGAAAAAAAAAAAAAAAAAAAAAAAAGATAATAATTGTTTTAATTACCACAGTAACTGTAAACAGTCATGTCAACCGCATTCTAGCTACAGATTGTTTTAGAAAGGCCTGCAGTTACATTTTTACTTGTTTTAATTTGGCAGTGTTTGTTGGATCTGACCTAAATACCAGAGTTGTTCAGCTACACAAACTCTGAAAGCCTGATTGATTGATAGGGGTGTGCTGCAAGTGCCCTCTGCTACAAGCCTCGTAATAAAATTGCATGCAGTGGGGCCCGGAAGTGTTCATGGTCTGACGTGAGGGCTCTCCCTTGTGGGCAATTTCAGTATGGCATTTTCCTCCTTGCGCAAACAACATCAAACATCAAATTGTTTGACTGTTAAATGTATGCAAAAAATAAAAAGAGAAAGAAATTCGGAAATTGTTCTTTGTAACTCAATAATAATTTAAAGACCACCTCTGCCTCTTCCCAGCCTCCTATTTTTTTCAATCTAATTTTGGACTTGCATTATGTTGGATTGTTGCTGTAAAAATTAAGTACTGACTGAAAATACTAAGGGAAAAGAAATGATGACCATTTTTAGATGCAGGATTATGTCCTCAATTCACCACCCCATTACCCTATCCTGCTTAAAAATTAAGCAAAAGGTAATTTAATTTAATTCTATCCACTTCCTCTACCTAATTCAAGAGGTTGAGCATCTGTTTGCAAGTGAGAGCAGATCTCCATGCAGAACTTGACTGTTCCCACTTAAGCTTTGCCTGTTAAGCTTCCTGTAATAGGCATCACTGTTTTGCTTTATGTTTATGACAAGACTTTCACCTTTCAGCGTGGTATACACCTGAATTTGTTTCCTCAGTCAAACAAAACTCACACATCAAGAACACACACTCACTCTCATACTAATTAATGAACAACCAAGGAACAAAACCCAGAGATGGATGGGATGTTGTTTTCAGTTAACTGTGTTAAAAATAATGCAAATCTGCAATTCATTGTTTCTCTCTGTATTTCTCTCCCCTTATGCTATCTCTCCTGCACTCTTCTTACATCCCTGTCTCTCTTGTACTCTTGCCTTTCTGACCTCTCTGAGGATCTGCGACATAGTGTCCTATTAATCAGTAGTGAACCTCCTCTTTGTCTGGGCTCCCACTGGCTCTATGTTGGATCAAGGATAGGTCAAGATCCTGCTGGCAAACACAAAGAGAGCAAGGAGAGATGCTACACTGTACAGAGGCTTTTCAGGATGATGTAACACACCCTCTGGCATTCATAGTGAGGTGCTCAGCTCTTGAACAACAGTAATTACCAACATCTGAGTGCATCCCAACATAAATTAGTATGTAGTAGTCCTGTGCCAATTGGCAATTCAATTGAATATCAGCGACTGAAGGGATGATCATCAATCGGATTTTCATACGCTGATATTTAGTCAAGAACAACTGAATACAAGCAGAATTAAGATGTTAAAAAAAGTAATCTCTAGAATCTACACTCTAGTGTGTATTTATAGAAGTTTCTAGTGGTGCAGCATCACTGCCTGCTGAGCCCTGTTCATCAGCACAAGTGACAAGTGAATTTTAAATCCTTGATTACAAACCAGTTTGCCATCTCTTTTCCATGGATTTGACATCCCATATCTCCATTTTCATGTGCCTACTCACCAAAACCTTAGTCTGCCCTCCACAGTCGTAGTTAACGTTACAGATATGATTTGGATTTTGATATTAAAGATAAGATAATAACATTAAATTGATCATGATGCTGTGATGCATTTTGGCCAACAGCATGTGTGCTGCTAGCATTGATAGTTTTAGACAATTTGTGTGTCCTTTGCTGCTATACATCTTTTACACAGCTAGCAGAGAGGCTGTGTATTACCCTTAGGCTCACCTTTGGCATCTGTGTAAAAGCCATAAGACTTCCAAATATGAGATGTTACATTTTTCTTGAACATTAAGTCTGGCAATTCACTGGAATGCTGTGAACACCCTCTGGCGATCTCAAGTAGTCGTGATTGAATGATATGAAAATAGAAACAACTGCCCATCATTAATAAGCAGTTGTTAATTTCTGTGCATTATTTTTACTCATTTCATTACCAATACACATGATTAGTTTTGCTCTGAGATAATATAAGCTTGTTAGCTGTCAAACCATAGTATTTTATCAGGTGTCTGAAAGATATGGGAAATATGTGCGATAGATGGATTGGAGTAAAAGAAGAAGCTTGCTATGTTGTGGCTGGCATTTTGGCTAGCTTCTTCTATAGAGACTAGGGTTGTCACGATACTAAAATTTCAAGCTCGATATCGATACCCAGGAAAATATTCGATACTCGATACCGGAGATAAAAAATGAATTTTTAAAGGCATAAAATATTTTTATTAAAATTAAAACTGAAAAATAGCCTTTTCAATCAAAAAATAAAAAAATAAAATCACATCTTGTTTTCACTCTGTGCAAATTGCAAAAATAGCCCAAATAACAATAATTTTACAACATTTTAACTCAAAAAAATAACAATGACATACACTACTCACAAAAAGTTAGGGATATTCGGCTTTCAGGTGAAATTTCAAGATGAACCTAAAATGCATTATAACTTTTACAGGTGAACTTAATGTGACCTCCTGTAAACTTTTGAATGCACATGTCCAACTGTTCAATGTTTCAGTACTTTTTGCACAAGTTGCTGTTCTCTAACAAGGAGTTTAACGGCAAAATTCACAACAGGTGTTTGATCCATGAATCGACCAATAAATTTCCTGGTTCAATTAGAATTGGTATTTAAACAGTCCTCCTCATCATGCTGTTCACATTTTGACATCATGAGACCAAGACGACACCTAACAATTGATCAGCAGCACCTCGCCATTGCGAGGCTTCAAACAGGATGTTCTCAGACGGAAGTGGCCACTGAGCTTAGAGTGTCACAGAGTGTCATCAGCAGGTTGCAACAGAGATACAGAGAGACTGGAAGAGTCACAGAAAGGCATAGAAGTGGACGTCCTTTGGCCACATCCCACACTGATGACCGCTTCATTGTGAACAGTGCCCTGCGGAACCGGATGATGAATGCCACTCAACTCCAGGCACGTTTAAGGGAGGTGAGAGGCACCCAAGTGTCACGTCAGACCATTCGAAACCGTTTACATCAGCATGGTCTGCGTGCTAGACGACCTGCAAGGGTACCTGACCACACCACCAGGCACAGGTGTCATCGTCTTGCATGGGCCAGGGAGCATTTACGCTGGACGAGGGACCAGTGGCCCTCAGTGCTGTTCTCTGATGAAAGCTGATTCATGTTGAGCAGAAATGATGGCCGCCAACGATGTTGGAGACATCAAGGAGAGCGCTATGCATCAGCCACTGTTGTCGCCAGACGAGCCTTTGGTGGTGGTGGTGTTACTGTGTGGGCAGGTGTGTCTAGTCAGTACAGAACTGCCCTACACTTTGTGAATGGTACAGTGACAAGCCCATACTACCTGAATAACATCATTAATCCAGTCATTGTGCCCCTGCATGAACAACACAGGCCTGATTTCATCTTCATGGACGACAGTGCTCCAGCTCATTGAGGTCGCATCATTAGGGAACAGCTGCTGGAGACTGGGGTACCTCAAATGGAGTGGCCTGCACTTTCTCCAGACCTGAATCCCATAGAAAACCTATGGGATCAGCTGAGTCGCCGTGTAGAGGCTCGGAGCTCTGTACCCCAGAACCTCAATGTCCTGAGGGCCGCCCTTCAAGAAGAGTGGGATGCCATGCCTCAGCAGACAATAAGTCGACTTGTGAACAGCATGAGACGTCGTTGTCAAGCTGTAATTGATGCTCAAGGGCACATGACCAGTTATTGAGACATTGACATTTTTTGTTGTGGTATACCCACCACTGTTGTTGGCTTTTGTTTCAAGAAATTGTTTGAGATGAGGAAATCACCAGTGCATGCTTCTACTTAAATGCCCTACTTTCATGATATAATATCACTGTAGCGTGAACTTTTTACATTTTCCATAAATTTCACCCGAAAGCCAAATATCCCTAACTTTTTGTGAGTAGTGTATGTTTTAGAACTTCAAATTTACTACAAACTAAATTATTTTTATTAACATAGTATTGTTTTATATGATTGACATTTTCTGGAATTGTGTCAACCGCAGCTTTGCGCATGCGCGATTCATTTGCTGCCTGGACGCAGAGTGGTGAGGGTCTCCTCTCTGCTCCTCTCCTGACTGCAGCTGCCAGAGACTGCCAGCAACTGCCAGCGACTGCCGCACGCGGCTTGAGGCTGTGACCGCCTGTGAGGACTTTGGGGTGGGGGAGGGGGTCGCGGCAGCACCCACTGCTTGCTGAGAACAGGAACTGCAGAGGAACGATACTTGCTTTCATGTCAGTCTCCAAAATACCAGAAAAGTCTCCAACAACACCAGGAAAAGTCGCTAGATTTGTCGCTAATTCGCTTTGACATAAAAAGTCACCATGGGGAGTTGGAAAGTCGCCAGATTTAGCGAGAAAGTCGGCAAGTTGGCAACACTGGCCGAGTTGCTGGAGCTCTGCCTACCGGGTGCTGTTTAGCCAGCCGCGCTGCCTGTTGAGTGCGCGTGATGCGCTCATGCACTGTAGTATCGATACTTTGGCAAATTAATATTGTATCCGGATACGGCCTTTTAGTATCGATACTTTTCGGAGCATCAGTATTTTTGACAACCCTAATAGAGACTTCAATGAAGAAAACAAATGATAGCAAAATCAAGCAATCTCTTGAAGTTCAAAAGTTACCAGATCTATATGGATGTTGATAAAGGAATAATACACAGTAATCTGAGCAAAACTATCATTCTTGTGCACTCAATAGTTATCAATAATATGTGCATGTTAGTTTCAGAAAGTCACATGTTTAAAGTGATGGTAAAACTTCTGAGTGGATTATGGTGATAATTTTTTAGAATGTTAGCTGGAGATAAGTCCATCTCAGTGGCAACAGTTTGCATTTGGAGCATGAAGCCAGTATCTGGCACACATTAATGATGAGAAGAAGTCTTTGTAAAGACATCTGACTTGCATACTAGTATGAGTATCCAGCAGAAGCTAGTTTTAGTGGTAGCTGGTATCCGCATGTTGCCATTGTAGGAAAACTCCACCCTGAAAAATATGACAGTTTTCAGAAATAGCTACTTGTGATGTTGTGTTTTCTTATTTCCATATATAACTAGCTTAAGATAGATGATGCAAGATCTCCAGTGGAACTACAATCTTTCTTGAGCCATCAATTGCACCAATCTCAGACATATTCTCTGGGTGCTGTTGCAAAGTCTGAGAAATATAGAAGTAGAAGTGTAAGTAGAAGTGTAAGTAGACAACGCAGGCTTCAAGGAAAGTGAATGACAATAAAAAACTTGATTTCAAGAGTTAATTACAGAACAGCTCCTGGATTAAACACCACACATCGAACATTACAAATGAATGACATATACCATTGTAATCCAAGGGCAGAATTTCCCTTAAAACTGGTTGCTTTGCTGTATTATCTTATTGACTAGTTAGATAGTTAATAAACCCAAAAACCAACTGTTTGTTTACATTAATGGAGCTGATTCTTCTCAAGTTGCAACTCAGGGTGCTTCTGAGAAGACACTGACCAGAAGGGATCTAGCTTTCCTTTGTCACATATATAGGAAATAGAGGTACTTCAGACTACTTTCTTTGGCTTATTATGTTACTAAATGGACCTTCACATGGAACACCTCAGTCTTCAGATATTGCTCATTTTCTTGCCTAAATATGAAGAATTATCATTTTCTAATCTCCCTTTCTTAGGCACTGTAAGTGAACAAGCAGTCTCCATCCAATTAACTGATAACCTCACAATAAACGAACCTACCAGTCCAGCTTCCAAGCTTGCCACAGCACTGAAATGACACTACTCAAGGTTTTAAACAACCCAAAAGTAAACAGCAACTCAGGTAATGTCTGCCTTAATCCTTCTAGACCTCAGATCTTCTTTTAACACAATGGATCATGAGTTTTTATTTAATGAGGGCTGCATGATTGCGTTAGATTGTTAGGCCCAGCCGAGTATATTATTACACAGGTATCATCTTAGGAGGTGTGTAAGTAACTCTGGGTCCTGCTTAGATGGTAACCCTATTCTTGCCAATTTAGATTCAAACTCTCACACGTGTGGTTAGGGTTAAGGTTAAGGGTAGGTTAGGTTTGGCGTTAGGTTACAGTTAAGGTTAGTGCAGAGTAAAGCACTACTGTGCTGAATCAAGTGTGGATGTGCAAGATTACACATGCATCTAGACATGACCTTAACTCTGGGGCAGATGAGCTATGTGTTGGCAGCAGAGCAATGTAAAAGCAGAGCAGTTAATGGGTAACAGCAAGAAGTGTGAAAGTGTATTTGTTCACTGCAATAAACAGCAGCCTCAAAGAAGTCATCTTCAGTCTTTGTACATTAAGAAAACTGTAACTTTGTGTAGTACTCTGTGGGATATCTTAACCATGGCTGGAAAGCATTGACCACAAGGCCTACAGAAGAAAACAAAGTCCTGCCTTCAGACAAATTTCAGCACAAAAAAATAGTATGAGGTGGCAAGTCGAGAGTTGCATCCTCCTTGTCAGATTCAGTTATCCTCTAGCTCCAACACTACCTGGTGGAAAATGTAGCTTACTACAGGGAAAGCTACATTGTTTTAAAAGTAGAAAAGCTACCATAAAGCTACTGAAAATTTTAGCTATGCTGGTGGTGTCGTTACTCCCCAACAATGCAAATCATGCATCGTATTTGTGGTGGTTTCTCATCAAACGCCATGAAACCTAAGTGTTGACCAAAGGCCTGTTATGTCATCTTGGTTTGCACTGACCTAAACATGCCACAGTCTGCCTCAAAGTGAGTTTGGGCTTTTAGGGAGAGGAGAGAAGTGCACAGCTTCGAAGTGGGTGTGCTGGATTTACAACACATGACAAAACAACATCATTGCAAAACAGAATGCGACACAATAATGGTTTTGTATTGATTATTTTGTTTTCATTTTGTTTCAATCGTCAGAGGCCTAAATTGTAATTGAAAATTCAACTCTATTAACTGTCTAGCCCTATCTAGTTGTTCATAATCATGGCAGTAGTGTTTGCTGACACAAAGTTTGTTAGACTTCCTGCAGTACAGTAAGTACAGGCCTTGTCATTTTAAAATGTGCACTGTGTGTCTGTGTGTGTAAGAAAGAGAATAGAAAAGAGATGTAGAGTTAATGGCTGTGTACACTAAGTACACGCTGTGTACTTAGACACTATTCAGATCTAAACTCTCTCAGCCGTGGCTGTCACTGCCCTGTCAGCTCTTTCTGCTCGTCTCTCCACCTCCTTCACTTTTCATTCTCTCCTATCCATCTACCCTACCCACAAAACCTCCTCTTCTTTTGTCTTGCCATCTCGCATTTCTCTCTCCTCCATCACCCCCATCTCTGCTTCTACACTGCTTGCTTGTTTCCTTTATATCCCGCCTATCCACTTCCATCCTCTTTTTGCTTCTCTTTTCTCCCTCTACCCCCCTACGATATTCCCTACCCTGTCTCCCTTCTCTTATTGTCCTCCGTCCATGCCTCCTTTCATTTTACTTTCTTCCTCCCCTGCTGTCATTTCTTCTCGCCCTCGACCAGTATCCCTCAATTTATTCTCACTGAGCCACTTTCATCTCCCTCTCCACTCTTTTCTCAATTTTTTCTCTTTTCTCTATTTTGACCCATTTCTCTCCCACTCTCAAACTCTTCTTCCTCCTTCATTTTCTCACTACACAGTTCTTTCCTGAAAACAGCATTCACACTTTGCTGCTGCTGGGTAAAATGTTACTGCAATCTGTTTTCTTTTGTCTTGCCTGCCTTAATGGTTGAGATGGTTATGTATGTGTTATGTTGATAAATGTGTTACTTATGTGACCTTTGAGCCACTGTCACTTGCTAAAACCTCACAGTATCATTTAAAATGCTTGTTTCCTCATATTCCAAGACTGAATTAAGGGAGCCCTACTAGTCAAGCCCCTTGAGGGTTTTTTGGGGTTTCCCTGGCATGACTCAATCATTTTTTTTCTTTTCTTTTTTAATCTAATGTGTTACATATACATTTGTTTTGTTGTGTTCATACTTATTTTTAATATGTGTGTAATAAATAAATAAATAAATAAATAAATAAGCTGCGATGAACTGTATTGCAATTGCATTGTAGAAACTGGGTCATTACAGCAGCAAGGAACAGAGGTGTAGGTAAAGCAAAATAACAAACTAAAATGGTGAATAATAAATTGAAATTAAATAAAATAGGCCATGAGGCCAAAATATTTTTCCATGATACCTAATTAAATTTACACAAGGACATCTATTCACATATTTGCAGATTTCATTTAATTTAAATTAATTACAAGCCTTACTGTGATCAAATACAATGTCTGAGGGCTGTACATGCAAAGGAACTCATTATGCTGTTGCGCAAGGCATTATAAGAGTCAAAAATGTATTCATATCCTAATAGAATCCCTCTGTGTTGCTGTCACTCAAACTATAAGCCAGTCTCCCCATTTACTACCAACAGAAAAGCAAAATGAAAGTTTCTGCCTTCATGAGATTCTTTTCTGTCCATAAATGCTTACTGAAGTGTCCCAAATCCTCAGAATAAAATCTTATGTCAAGTCATGTTAGTTTGTGAGTTTCAACACCACACACATACACACACACACGCACCCCTTTCTGTGTTTTAATTTCACCCTTCTCCCCTCTATTCCTTTTCTAATTCTCTGTCCAAAGCCCAGGCCAGTCAGCAGAATGGCAATCATTAATGGAATTACTTTGAGTTTTCACTGCAGAGCATGCACCTTAATAAATAGTCCCACCACTGTTTTCTATAGGGGAAACATCTTGGTACTAGCATGAGTAAAAGGTGACTGAGTAAAGAAAGAATTACGCTGCTTGGTCATTTGTTATGGAACACAGCCTGAGATGTTGAGTTGCAACTTTCATCATAAGGTATACATCTCTCTAAAAACGCCAAATGGAGGGATTATAGCAGGGCTGAACAATGAATCAAACTATTTTTTGAAATCGCAATATGGCCAAGTGCAATATCCATATCGCATGAGCTACAATTTTTTGATAAAAGTGAAATATACGACATAACATTGCTGTAAATAAAGTATTATGAGGCTATAGAGAGGGCATGGACCGCAAATGCAGGTTCACCAGGACCTCGTGGCCTGGATTATAGACTACCTCACCACCAGGCCATAGTACATCAGGCTGTAAGGGTGCTTGTCAGACATGGTGACGAGCAGACTTGCAAGCCCAGATCCTTTAATGTGTGCACTAAGCTGCTATGGATGTTCTACCGTTCTGTAGTGGCCAGTGTTATCTTTTTTGCTGTAGTGTGCTGGGGAGGAGGCATCAGGGCTTGTGGCGCCAATAAGCTGAGGCATGGAACTGGACAATGTGGAGGCAGGGACAGAGAGAAGGAAGAGATGGAAGTTAAAAGCCACAGACAATCCCTCTCATCCTCTCTATGGTAGCTAATTAGCATGACTAAGGCAGCTCAGGAGCACGTTCAGCCACAGACTCATCCAGCCACATGCCTCAGAGCACCTAGGTGGCTCTTTTGTGCCATCAGCCATTAGACTCTACAACACCACAGCAGAAGAAAACAACTCTTCGCACCTATGTACTTACAGTGCATTCAGGCCCACCTTCACTTTCACTTTTTTTATATTGCAGCCTGATGCTACGATATTTTAAACTCATTTGTTCTCTCATTAATCTAATTAATTTCTACATTTCTGGTTTCACTGTCATTATGGGGTCAAAAAAAAAAGAAAAAGAATTTAAACAATTGTAGCATCAGGCTGCAACATAACAAAAGTGAAAAAAAGGGAAGGGGGTGTGAATACTTTCTGAATGCACTGTATGTACATCAGCCCTTCCATATTACTAAATATAAGTGCTCCCTAGAATCTCAAAAAAGAAGAAATGGGATTCAAAGACCGGCATTTTCAATCATACATCATGCTTGTAAATTTTCCAACATTTGCACCCCGGGGAATAATGTCACCATAAAGTCTTGCTCTCTACTTGCATGAATTCTGCTTTAGTGTTACAGGATTTTCTTGGTAGTTACTCCTGGGAATAAAGAAAGACTACAATAGCAGGGGTGCCAATGTGGTATGCAGATACACATGAGCACACACAGTAGTGATGTGTTAGCAACTTTGGCATTGGTCTTATATTTGGACTGCTTCTACTGCATGCAGTTTGCAGGTATTCAAAATGCATGCAATAGAAGTTGTTGATAGACCTTATAAGGTGAAAGTTACTGGGAGAAAATGTTCTCAAGCATGGCAACATCACAAAAGGTCCTCTGTAATATGCAGTATTTACTTGTACAAAAAAAAGAAAGTAAAAAGAAAAAGAAAATAGAGAAGCAACTCAGTTAGAGATGAGAATACTAATCTTTTCTGCAGCCTCTCTTTCCTCAGAACTATGCAACATCCAGCACCTATCTTCAGTGTGTCTAAGAATAGGACTATTGAGGTGAAGGAGAGTGGTTATGTCAGTCATAGAACAACCTCTACAGCATAGAATACACTCAGAGGGACAGGCCTTAATGGGAATGGGAAGAGAGGAAAAACAAAACAAAAAGGCAGGCACACACACACACTTGTCCTCTGTATATCATCTCACACTCAAACTATATCTTTTTATATTGTCAGTGAAATAAATATAAAGACCCCTCTGCATTTTACGAAACCATCATGTTAACCATCTTTGACATGCTTGGATGTGTCTATTATCAACAAATGGCAAAATCATGAATGTTTATAGATTTGTAATACTAACACTAATATAGAAACAAGTGCATTATTTCTAACACAGAGGCCTCGTCGGGTTTACTAGTGGTGCTAGAGGGAGGTCATCGGGTCTCCAAAATTGCCAGGTCTCATTCTCCATCCAAAACAAATGTCATCACCAAAATTATGGTAATGCAAAAACCTTGTAAGATAGTAATGTGCAGTATTAACACATTGACTTGTTGGTGATGCTAGAGGGGAGGTCAGAGGGCCACCAAAATGGACAGATTTCATCCTCCAACATTTCATGGTGACCCACCATATATATTTGGACATATGCCCCTTATAATATTAGTACTTTTGGGACACATGGGACACATATTCAGAGAGCTACACATATAGGCTACCTACCACTACAGAAGAGACAGTTTAAACACACAGACACATGGGGCAAAGCACACACATACACCAAAAACATGATTATTGATTAACAACAGTCATGTGCACATTCCACATATGAAGAAACACACTGACTGACTGACTGACTCACTCACTACAGAGCACACGCTCACACCCTGTAAGATACATAAAACAAGTGCCCCAGTCAGAGGAACACAGGGTCAGGCTGAGTTCATCTGTCACATCACTACTGCTCTGTCGACATCTACAAAGGTTACCAAAGGTTTAAACTTATGCTATTCCCTTTCCTTCAGATCTGATAAAGTATATCACTGCTCATTTTGTAAGGAGTTATTCCTTTTTTTCTGCCAGTCTTTGAAAAATAAAGAACAACTCATGCCTGCATTTAAAGAACTGTGGTGACGAAAGGTGTAATATGATAAACAGTGCACAAGTAACTGATACATTAAAACAATATTTATATTTATATTTTTAAAGGCAGAATGAGTCAGGTCCCCTGCTGACCTGTTCTTGTGGTAAAGCCTAAGTAGGCCCAGGAAAAAGGTGCCTTAGGATGAGAATATCAAGGAATAACATGGGGAATCATAGATCCCAAGTTGCCAGGTTTCATCCTGCAGCCAGCATAAATGTCACCAAAATTCATGACAATCAACCAAATAGATTTTGAGATAAGCCCCTCTTGACGTAACTGCTGACCAACAGACCAACCAACACAGTGACGTATAGGCCCCTGCTTCCCAGCTTATTGATTTGGTTGTTATTGTCATGTGATGTGTTAATTGAAAAAAATAGAGCATGAATATTCAGCAGTTTTATGTATACAACTACTGCAAAAAAAAAAAAGAAAAAAAAGAAATAAAATGTTCTACTGCAAGCCTGCATAAAAATGTGGTCCTTTCTCGAGTGCAAAGTATTTCAATTTTTTTCAATTGCATTTTCCCAAAGCTAAGCTTTCACAAAAAATACTGACATGAGTTTACTGAATTTACTTACACATTCATCAAGTGCACAAACTGAAGAGAAAATTTGATATATCCTCTGTCAAACAGTAAAACGTTTCCCAGTATCGTCTACAAATGCTTTCAGAATAACAGAGATGTTCCTCCTAATACAAACTAATGGAGCCAGACAAAGTTTCAGAGAAACACAACACATTCCTTCCCACAACACTCTACACAAGCTTAGCCTTGAGATCTTTGCTGTGTGTTGTTCTGACTTGCTGTCATTAGAAGAACCAGACAGGGCAGCAAAAAGACACAGCTCAAGAACAACATAAAAGAGCAGAATGTAGAGCATTTAGTTGTAGCAGGATTTCACTGGCTGAAAACACAGTCTGCTACACGTATACTGATATACGTACAGTACAGGCCAAAAGTTTGGACACACCTTCTCATTCAATGCATTTTCTTTATTTTCATGACTATTTACATTGTAGATTCTAACTGAAGGAATCAAAACTATGAATGAACACGTGGAGTTATGTACTTAACAAAAAAAGGTGAAATAACTCAAAACATGTTTTATATTCTAGTTTCTTCAAAATAGACACCCTTTGCTCTGATTACTGCTTTGCACACTCTTGGCATTCTCTCCATGAGCTTCAAGAGGCAGTCACCTGAAATGGTTTTCCAACAGTCTTGAAGGAGTTCCCAGAGGTGTTTAGCACTTGTTGGCCCCTTTCCTTCACTCTGCGGTCCAGCTCACCCCAAACCATCTGGATTGGGTTCAGGTCCGGTGACTGTGGAGGCCAGGTCATCTGCCGCAGCACTCCATCACTCTCCTTCTTGGTCAAATAGCCCTTACACAGCCTGGAAGTGTGTTTGGGGTCATTGTCTTGTTAAAAAATAAATGATGGTCCAACTAAACGCAAACCGGATGGGATGGCATGTCGCTGCAGGATGCTGTGGTAGCCATGCTGGTTCAGTGTGCCTTCAATTTTGAATAAATCCCCAACAGTGTCACCAGCAAAACACCCCACAACATCACACCTCCTCCTCCATGCTTCACAGTGGGAACCAGGCATGTGGAATCCATCCGTTCACCTTTTCTGCGTCTCACAAAGACACAGCGTTGGAACCAAAGATCTCAAATTTGGACTCATCAGACCAAAGCACAGATTTCCACTGGTCTAATGTCCATTCCTTGTGTTTCTTGGCCCAAACAAATCTCTTCTGCTTGTTGCCTCTCCTTATCAGTGGTTTCCTAGCAGCTATTTGACCATGAAGGCCTGATTGGCGCAGTCTCCTCTTAACAGTTGTTCTAGAGATGGGTCTGCTGCTAGAACTCTGTGTGGCATTTATCTGGTCTCTGATCTGAGCTGCTGTTAACTTGCGATTTCTGAGGCTGGTGACTCGGATGAACTTGTCCTCAGAAGCAGAGGTGACTCTTGGTCTTCCTTTCTTGGTCCTCATATGTGCCAGTTTCGTTGTAGCGCTTGATGGTTTTCGCGACTCCACTTGGGGACACATTTAAAGTTTTTGCAATTTTCTGGACTGACTGACCTTCATTTCTTAAAGTAATGATGGCCACTCGTTTTTCTTTAGTTAGCTGATTGGTTCTTGCCATAATATGAATTTTAACAGTTGTCCAATAGGGCTGTCGGCTGTGTAGTAACCTGACTTCTGCACAACACAACTGATGGTCCCAACCCCATTGATAAAGCAACAAATTCCACTAATTAATCCTGATAAGGCACACCTGTGAAGTGAAAACCATTTCAGGTGACTACCTCTTGAAGCTCATGGAGGAAATGCCAAGAGTGTGCAAAGCAGTAATCAGAGCAAAGGGTGTCTATTTTGAAGAAACTAGAATATAAAACATGTTTTCAGTTATTTCCCTTTTTTTTGTTAAGTACATAACTCCACATGTGTTCATTCATAGTTTTGATTCCTTCAGTGAGAATCTACAATGTCTACACTGTAAATAGTCATGAAAATAAAGAAAACGCATTGAATGAGAAGGTGTGTCCAAACTTTTGGCCTGTACTGTATGTTTGTTACCTTCTCCATCTCTGTACTCTTCCTCTTGCGTGCCGAGCGGGTGATTTTGACAGTGACTGGGTTGTCTTGACCCTGGCGACGCAGTGCCATGCGGTTGGGCTGTAGTGGGCTGAAGGAGATCTCCAGCTCTGGCTTGGGGAAACGGCTGGTCCTGCCATTCTCTGTGGAAATCTCTGAGGAGTCCAGCACTGATGGACAGCCAACTGAGCACTGTGGGATTAAACATGGTATCAAGGTTGAGGAATATTATTAGCGATACACACTAATGAGCGAATTTGTTCATAACTTTCTGAGATACTTTCTTGTGCTATGCCATTATGCACTATCTGTGAATCTGTAGATTTCAGAGAACCAGAATATGACACTTTTAAGACCTCTGTAATGCTACCTGAAATTAAATATAGGACCTATTTAACAACCAAAATGAAAAACAAAGCAACTGGAAAGAGAAAATCATAATTTGCCTAGCTCTAATTACAGGCAGGATAGTATGTAAACCATTAAATGCCATTACATAATCGTCGGCTAATATTTCACAATCACAGGAGCACTAATGTAAATTATGTAAATTACATACAAAAGTGTATCATCTTATGCCTCCACTCCCAAATAATTTTGCAACCCCTCAATTACCTGACTGCTGACAGACGCTCTGGCATCCCCCCTCCTTGCTGAATTCCTGATAATAGTCTCACTGTGGGGTTTCTCTGCAGGGTTCTCTTCACTTTCAGTCTGACACAGACCGCAGCAGACATGGAAAAAAAACCCCATTAACATTAACATTAAGTGTTGGTATTTAGCAGAGTGATACAGCAAAAACAACACACAATGCACGTGGCCAGTTCTGCTAATGCATCTCCATACAAATTTAAACATTCACTGAAAGTGTGGTTCTGCATTGTTTATTAGTTTATTATTTATTAAGTGAGCTTCTTACTGTGCCAGCGCACAAAATGACCATACTTGCAATCATTAATAAAGCTGTTGATCAGCATTCAATGACTACACAATTCATTGGTCAGAGATTTGTAACTTCAAAACTAACTTTCTACTCCAAATTCTGAGATGCAACAACAACCCATACCCAGTGTCCTCTGACATTTTCAGCTGCTCAATGATGGTAGATAATGCTGCAAGCAAGTTACTGGCATCCCAAGCCAACTGGGCTAACAAGGGTATAAAGTCTCACTCTCAAACCAAAAACAGATGGCAGAGCAGTATTACATTATTCTGCATGATGATATACTGTATCACTTCCTCACTCTGTTCTAGTGGACTTCATCATTTCCATTTTCAAAATGTGCCTTATGATTTGTGCCACTTAAAAACCACGATAACGCAAGGAGCTCAAGAGCTGTGAGAGGGGTGGAGGGTACAGGCTGTGCAAAAGTCCTGTAGAGGAGGCAAGTATATATGCACCAAGCACAGAAGACATTCTCTTCCAATACTACAGAAAAATTAATTAAACAAAGCCATCAGAAACAAATCAACAGCAAAGGTAAACATGCAGCAGATAAAACCCCATTCAAAAACACTGAACACTAGTGTTGCTTTTTTTTTTTTTTATTATTGCTGCAGATCAGCTGTGTTCACTGTCAGCTTCCTCAATGCCTGTGAAGGCTTCACAAATGACAATTATCTAAGCTCCAGGTTAGATGTCAATCCAATTTCTGCTGGCTGACAGTGTAAAAGCAGAAAGTGAGTGAAGTCTGCACCAACTAACTACTGCAGAACAGAACTTTTTCTTTCTCCTTTGGATGCCACAACAGAAACACAACTGGCCTTGGCACACACAAGCACACCTATGTTTAGCGCAACAGTGGGAGGCCAGCTAGTGAGCAGCTCCACCGGAACAATGAATTAGGGTGTCTTACACCTCCATGATATTTACTGATGGGAAAATCACAGAATTACTACTTTACTTTCACCATCAGCAGAAGGATTCAAACTGACAACCTTACATTCACAAGCGTGCTTCTCTAACCATGAGGCTACTGCCACAAGTTGCTGCTGCTATGGAGTCACTTTTAGAGGCATGATTCTGAATCAGACTGAAGTGAAGTATATAATTCAAAGCAATCACCTCTTAGATCCATGCTGTTTTCTGTCAAACAGTGATCTGCATTATACTGGCTCCATTTTCTATATATAGGAAATGTTTTTTGAAGATGGAGAACACCTGAGGACATTGTATAAATAAATAAAGTAAAAGGGTAGTGGCCCAGCAGACAAAAGTGCATAACACAAACAAAACACTGTGGACTTGAGCCTAGTGCCTCTTCCTCAACCAGTAACTCTCCGCTGCATGGAAGCTAAAAACAAAAAACAAAAAAACAAAAAAACAACAACAAAAAAAAAAAAAACAATTCCAAAATAATAATCCAAAATATGCTCAAACAATCAATAAAAATAAGACATCAAGTATTACAGAAAAGGACAACTCACATCTGTGTTGCTTTTCAGTGTTGCTGGAGACTGCATTCATTGTCTGTTCCTTCAATACCAGTGAAGGCTTTACCAGTTAACCTCTGCCTCAGGCTAGATGATGCTCCAAGGTAAACAGCTCGTCAAGATGTGTGCCAAGTAAGGGTGTAATGACTCACATATTCAGTCCATACTGGTTTAGCCCTGTTTATTTCAAAGGGTATGGCTCGCCTTTGAATTATGTACTAAAATGCAACATGGCTCCATCAGATGAAAAAGAAGCTTTCTGTGTGTGTTTGTGTTTGATTGGGTCTGATGCAAGGAATGGATTCGTTATGACAGCAACATAACACATGAAGCAGAGCTTTTATTCATTCACTCATCCATCCATCCATCTCCAACACCGGCTTATTCCTGTTTAGCATCATAAGGCGCAGCAGCCTATCCTAGCATGGATGAAGAGAATGGCAGGGAAACACCCTGGACAGGGTGTCAGCTCATCACAGGGCTGGAGCTGTTACTATGTTCAGATTATGCTGCACTGTTGTCTTATTCAGGTAAAGCAATCAAATAAATTTTTATCAGTTAAATGTGGTCTAAGGTTAATTGAATCATCAAGGGAATGAGAGTAAAAACTTTGAAAATTGGCCCAAAACAACAAAAGCATTATCTTTGCAATGAGAGTAGAGTATAAACTAGAACAAAGGGTGGGTTATGAATACACAGAGTCACAGCTGGAATATTTACCTGCAGGTCAATAAGCAGCCCTGGAGCACTATGGAGGTTTGCAAGGTGAAAACATAGTAATAACAAATATGAAAAGATTTAATAAAAAACATAGATTGGCAAGAATAACAATACACACACACACACACACACACACACACACACACACACACACATACACACACAGAGAGAGAGAGAGAGAGAGGGAGAGAGAGAGAGAGAGAGAGAGAGAGAGAGAGAGAGCTTAGTGGTTGGTTAGGGTTTCTGAGCAAAGGAAGGTGCTATTGGTAATCAGGTTAAATAACAAGTATTTAACTGAAGTGTGTAATGGTGGGAAGATACCACACTTATTATCATTATTATTATTATTATTATTATCATCATCATCATTCTTGTTAATTGTCATTGTTGTATTTACTTTATTTAAACAGAGTAGATCATTGAGACCAATTTCTCTTTTAGAATTCATATATAAAATATAAAATATAAGAAATAAAATGCAATAAATGCACATGAAGTTACTGCTCAATGAAAATAACCGCTCAATGAAAATGTATTCCCATTAGCTCGTCTAATTTTATGATCTTCTGCAAATTGTTTCACTTGTGTGGAGTGTAGTATTTAATATTCAGTTTCCCAATCTCCGTGCTAACACGCTGACTTTCAAGGACCAAACAGTCTTGAGACCTAGTGCAGTGTGAAATTGAACTATAGTTAATAATACATGTAAGATACCCAGGGGGTTTGCCAAAGAGTGCTTTGTCAATAAATAGAATGCAGTGCCATTTTCTTCTCATGCCAACAACTGCCACCCAACTTTCTCATATAGAATTCAATGATGTGTTCTGGTACCAACATGCAGGCAGAATGACAGACTGCATCAAGAGGTGTAAGTGTAGAAGCATGAGTGCATATAAATTACATCACCATAGTCCATAACGGATAAAGAGCTTGACTGAACAATTTTCCTTCTGTAATTCTGGGTTACACATACCTTATTTCTATAAAATAATGCCAGTTTTGCTTTTAAAAGACTTAGCATGCAATCAATACAGAAACCAATGTACTTATGAGAGTATACTCAGACGGCAGAATGCAACAGATATTATTCCAAAAAGGAATTTATTAAAAATTTTCCTGCTGACATAACTGTAGTATGTTTGTATGTATGTATTTATTTACTTTCAGGATGTTGATAACAAATCAAAAACATATTGAATACTGGAATTAATAAATATCTGTGCACCTCACAGTATAGCTGGTACCATCCATCTTGCTGGCTGTACACTGGTTCAAGGTATTGGATTACCTGGCAGAAGCCCTCACCTTCAACACTTATTGGCAGCATATCTAGCTCTGCCATTTTACAGCTCCTCTAAGCGACTTCCTCAGAGCGGTGTGAGTCAAATATCCTTGCTGGTTCTGGTAAAAATGAGGTGAGGGTTGTTTGTTGTGTGTCCTTTGCCTTGGCCTGAAGGACTGGCTGTTTGTTTAATTTTTTTTTTCTTTATGGGTTGCAACATGTTGCTGGTGCTGCTGCTGTGTTTTAGCTCTGAATCCCACTGTTCACAACGTGCAACATTATTTTCTTGTAAAATGATTCCAAACCGAGCTTCTTGTTCATTTTGCCTCAGTTGTTTCTTGGCAGAAGGCTGGAAATGTTCAACGTACTAATGTAGCCTATGAAACATTGTTAGACCTCACTGATCAGAATGATCAGAATCTGGCTGATAATCTGAACAGATTCTTCAACAGATTCGACAGTCCTGTTTGGCCCCAGCCTTCCCTTCCCTGTCCGTTGTCAAAGGCTGCTCTCTCCCCCTTCCTCCCATTCGCATATTACAGGCAACTCATATGTTACATCAACACAAAGAGCTAGCTGTGGACTTCAGAAGGGGGAGGGGGAAGACCAAACTAACACCAATTACCATCAGGGGTGCAGAGGTGGAGGTGGTCCCCAACCACAGATACCTAGGTGTGCAGCTGGACAGCAAGCTTGACTGGAAGAGCCACATGGAGGTGGCATACAGCAAGGGGCAAAGCCGTCTTTATTTCCTAAAGAGGCTAAGGTCCTTCAACATCTGCCAATCCCTGCTGCATAATGTCTATCACACAGTAGTGGCCAGTGCTCTGTTCTTCGCAGTAGCCTGCTGGGGAGAGAGTGTTTGCACAGCAGATAGGAACAGAGCAGACAAACTAGTCAAGAGGGCTGGTTCTGTGGTGGGGGTCAAACTGGAGCTGGCCCAACAGGTAGCAGAGAAAACAATACTGTCCAAGTTCAAGGCTATACTGAGCAACTCTGCACACCCTCTCCATGCCCTTGGGGTAATGAACAGCAGCATCTTCAGTCAAAGACTGACTGCACCAGCATGCAAGTCAGAGCGCTTCAGGAAGTCTTTTATTCCAGGTGCCATAAGACTTTTTAATGCACAAAAACGATTAGATTTGAATCTCTGCTTCCTGTATGATGTACTTATTTATTTATTCACCCACTCATCAACTCTATTTTTCTATTTATTATCATTAAACTTAAAGTGGCCAATTAGTATAGTATGAGTGTGCAATTTTATGTGTGTTGAAGTGATGAAGCTGCAGTGACAATGTAATTTAGTACAAAGGATTAATAAAGTATCATTCATTCATTCATTCATTCATTCACTCCGCTGCTCATTAACACTCAAAGCTGACCATCAAACACAACAGCTTGACTTCTACCACTGACATAATTTGCAAAGCAACTGCAAGACTTTTTATCAAATCCAATCAACTCCCTTTTAGAAAAAAAAAGTTCCAAAAGAATGAGATAAGCCGTTGCTGTTGATAAGTCAATAAGGGGCAAAAATGTCAATACAATCCCGCTTGTTAATGTACTAGCAATATCATTCAAGACTTTCAATGCTGCTGTCACAGCACTATGCCCAGCTCTAAATCCTGATTGATAAGATGTTGAAAACAGGCTAGCCAAAACCAAATGCTGCCCAGCTTGCAGTATGTCATCCAATTTGCAATTTGTTAGAAACAGCAGAATCTGCATTTTAAATTGCATTATGGCATTTAATTACTCTTTGAGGCAAATAAGAGCTTTCAGTTGTAACTTCCAGAACAAAACAACTTATGCAACACTTGTGCAGTGTTTCCAGTTTTCGTTTCCCACAATATTTTCCTGCAGATTTTTCACAATAAAAGCATTATTAAGAAATGAATAGTGTATGCCCACTGAAATGCTAGGGGGCTCATAATTTGAAAAGGATGCAGATCATATTAAGTTTGTATCAACAGCGTCATGCAGTTACTTTAACAAAGCAAATGGGAGCAGATCTCTTATTAAATTCCAATGAATTAGGTGCAGGGGCGGCGCGGTGCTGGCCAGTGTTGGCGCAGTGCCAGCCAGCAATAGGTCTGCCAGATCTGACAAGTGCACCACGGACACAGACTGCCATACTTCCATTATAAACCGACTTTTGTTTATACACGGTTGCAGCAGCACAATGGACAGCGACACAGACAACATGGTGGATTATTGACTGCGCAACGTGTCCATTCGCTGGTAATCACGCTGCGCGCATTAAACGATTTTGTGGAGGCAGGAGGAAGGTTGCATGATTTACGTTGTATCCACTGGTGTACACCAGTCAAGGACACCATGTGTCATGTAGGCGTAGGTGGTGCATTTTTTTTTTTTTTTACCTGTTGGACTGCCATGTAGATTCGCATAGAACAAGACAAAAACAAACAAACAAACAAGCAAACCAAAAAAAAAAACAATACAAAACAAAACAAAAAGCAATCACACACAAGTAGAGATCAACTTCTGTGGTCAATGTAGCAGCTTCACTTGATTATAATGGACATGTTCTACAGCAGCAGATATGTCACGCTGCACTTGTGCCTGTTGTATTTAGGCCTTAATTTGCACAGACAGCTCTTCAAATTACATAAATATCCCACTGTATATATGTTTTGAACTTATTAACCAGATCTACATTGACTGATCAAGGCTCCAAGTCAGTCTGTGAGCTTGAAGGCAGATTCCACTCAGTTGCCAGGGTGTGAGGGGAAATAAAAATCAATGAATCAATACATACAAGCACTGCTGATATCTTCCCATGGAGGCTACATGAAAACTATTTTGGTTCACTAAATTTCTGCTGTCAGTCAGACTGGTAAAGGCCAGTTAGCCAGCTGCTGTCCACTCAGCTCCCCAGAAGCTGTTGCTGACAGACAGCTGACAGGCGGAGACCTCAAAAGACAGAGTCAGTCTGGATGACAGAATTCTTACACTCTGCTCAGATCTTGCTTCCAGTGGGAATTTCCTGTTACGTATTTACATGTATGTCTAAGATTTTATGGTTAAGATTATATAGATGATAGCAACATAATTTACGAAGTCCCTATTATTTCTGGTCCTGACTGGTTCTTGGTTTGAGTGTGTCAATGTGTGAATACATAGGTGGGATGTGCTGAAAAGAGTGTGTGTTCAACAACCTCCCTTCTATTGATAAATCATCAATTAAAAATGTCTGGGTGTGTCTCACCTGTGTGGACGTCTCCTTGCCTTTGGTTGTCAAGGCCTTCAGCCTTTCCTTCAGTTGCAGGATCTCCGTGTCCCTTTCAGACAGAGCTGCCTGCATCTCTGCCACACTAACACCATCAATGCCACAGCTCTGTAACAGTTATTGGACAGGGAGGATTATTTTTGGTTAAAAATTGCATAATTTGAATGTATGATAGCACACTCTAAAATGCCGAGTAAACATGGTGAAACACTACCAAATGTTGGAAAATTTGCAGGATTTTGACAAACTGTGGCAGAATGTATGCCTTCACCTTGAAAAACATCAAACTACGCAGGATGGATTTAGCCAAAATGTAAACCCATGTAATCACAATCAGTATCTCATTATCCAGGTTGTTGTTGCAGGGAGAAACGCCCTCTGGTACCTGGAACCAGGGGGTGTAGTCATTCCACCACTCAGGTGGAATGACAACCTGGATATTAACACACCTATGAGGTGTCACAGCAACATCACATGACCGTTTTGATGATGACTCCAGAGATAGCAGTCGAAACTGTCCAGGTATGACACAAAAACTTAAAGCCTGTTTAGAAGAAAAAATAAACCTAAGTAAAAACAGAATATGTATCAACAGACCAGCATGATATCTTAGGACATGCTAACATTAACCAAGTTTGTACCGTGCCCAAGCGCATTTGCGCCTAAAATCCAGATTATTTGAGCAGTGTGATCGCTCCGTCCCGTGCTTGAATACAGTACACTTCCCCCGCTCTGGCACGGTTGGAGGAGGTGTGCTCCAGCATGGTACGGCCGCGGCACTGCACGGTGTGTGCGGCCACCCGGTTGAGCAGCCAGCTGACATGCCGCTCTGGCTGTCAGGTGGATGCTTTATGAAGAAAGAGGAAGTTACCTACGAAACAGTCAAGGTAAATAAACATCCCTTAACCTATGTCTGATTAAAAGAAACAAATTGTCTTTTAGTTAAAAGGAAGACATGATGAATGTATTTGAACTATATTGATTTATGATGATGTCGGACCATGCCTGTTGCCATATTTCAACGTGATGACGTGCATACCGGGGGCAATCGCACTTGGGTGCATTTGGGCTTTAGGTAACGTGAGTGCAGGCCAGCCGAGGACTGGGGAGAGGGGCATTTTTGCTTTAGTTCGATATGGAGCAAATGACCCTAATGTGAGCAGGCCCTTAAGGCCAAGGCACTGGCCGAAGAACTGGAGTTGGTCCCCAGACACTGCACTGTGGCTGCCCGCTGCTCCTGCTATCTGGGATGGGTCAAATGCAGAGGACAGACTCCTCTACAGGGACCAATCAAGTATAAACTTGACATTTAAATTATCTGAAACAGTGTACATTTGATAAAGTGCATCACTTTGGGACATTTCTCACCATGAATTTAGTGACATCTTGCTGTCTGTATAATTTGGGGATGAGTTAGCAACATCAAGTTTTTGTTCGGCATTCATGTGAAGATTTTGATTTGTTCATGAATTCCATATAATTGAATTTGTATTTGGCAGAAAAGAGCAGCAAATGTCATAAACAATAAATAAAATGTCAAAAGACATTAAAAAAAAAATGTCTATCGATATTTTAAAAAGCTATTACACTCTTTATACATTGGCCACCCGATCCTGTAACAAATCTAGTAATGACTAATGACTAATATTTTGCTTTGCACATGTATGGCACTCTGCTGCCTCTGTCTCATCATCACCACTGTCATCACCATCAGCAGCAGCAACCATATCCTTTGAGCCTTGTGGTACCAGCTGACAACTTGTTTGAACTCACTGGTAATCTCTCCATACTTGGCCGCATTTCACCTTTCAATCTGCATCTTTTCAGACTTATATCTCTTTTCATTCCCAGTTTTGTTTTTTACATTTCAGCCAGTGTGTGGGCTATAAGCCACTGCCTCTGTGTGCCAGTCTGTTTGACACAGAGGGTGGAGAGAGCAGTCAGGAAGCAAGTACACTTGATTGATTTATGCATTTATTGTACATGGAATCCTGACCAGTCACCAGCCCACAGACTTAGCAGCATCAAAATTCTCCTAATTAACCCCTCCAGCACTGGTTAGCAGTCAGATTGAAAAACAATTATAATTATAGCTTGTGGTATTCAAATCTGAATTACTGAAACTGAATTTAAAACTCAATTTCAAGTAATAAGAAAATCATCAAAAATCCAGGAATGAATCAAATAACCAATTTCAAGTAATAAGAAAATCATCAAAAATCCAGGAATGAATCAAATAACAAATTTCAATAACAACAACAATAGTAAAGATAATAAGAACAAAAAAGAACAACAATACTACTACTACTACAAATAATAATAATAATGATAATAATAATAATGATCAGAATGAAAAATCCAATTAAGAACCCATAATTCAATTTCGGTTGGCTAGTGGTACAATTTTACACCACATCAAATCCTATTTAAAACCCCAGAAGATCCTCAGGAGTGATAGAGCCATGTGCTCTGATTCTGAGAGATCAATGCATTATAACACCGGCACAATACTAGGGCTGTAGTCAACCAAAAAAATCGTTACTATTTTTAGATTAATTAACTGGGCAGTTGCCTACCTGGTAAACAACTCATATTTGCAGTATATTAAATCGTTTTTGACCTAATTACTTTGCACTGAATGACACACTTGAGTCGGTCGGCTCTGACAGCATTGCATCACGTGCACCTACGCAATATCATAGTCTTTGATTTCCGAAAATAGTACTATGTCAAACTGCCGTCATCACGGGTGTGTGCGTCTGCAGTTATAAAACGATTATAAGACTAAAACTTTGAAATATGCCAATTCTGATATGTTTATACTCAAAACTGATGGAGCAACCTAACACAGATATGTTAGCTTACCGTTTTTAGGTGATATGCCATGTTGGTCGTTGAGCTGTAATACGCAAACTGTTGTTTGCAAAGTTTGCATTCGACTTTTTTTCCCATCTATTTTGGTAAAATGCTACCACACTGACGACATCTTTGACATGGTAGAGGACTACATGTTCATTAAACGTTCTTAATTAAGCAAATATTCAGAAAACCAGGCCTAAGTTTTTCTTCAATTCAGAACATACGGGCCTACCTATCTGTCTCCGCCAGTGGGTTGAGCTAATCTAAAATTGTGAAAACAAGGGGGGTGTTCTGAAGACAGACTGTTACCTGTGAAACAGGGTGCTCTGAAAACACCCTCATTAGCACTTAGTGCTTTACTCCTGATAAAATTAACACGGCAAATAATCAACCAATCAGATTTTGGACGACCAAGAACATATCGACCAATAAATCGACCAGTCGACTAACAGATTACAGCCCTACACAATGCTATAGTAACATTTCAACTCCATGTCTTCTTGGTGTCTGAAGTACATTTAACAGGCAAAACTAAAATAAGAATAGCACTTTCACCTGAATTCACCTCATGGATAGGGCAGGTAGTTTTGAAAATATGCACCTTCAGTATTAGATCCCTATGTCAATTCCACTCTTTATGTTATACTGACCTCTTGTGGCAGCTGATTGTTAGTGTGGTGTAGCTGTTGGATGAGTTTGTCTTTGTCTGCATTGCTGGAGAGAAGTTTCTGGAGCTGGACCTCAAGGGCTGCAACCAGAGTGTCTCTCTCCTGTCTCCATCTCTCCATGGTCTGTTCTTTCTCAGCCAGCTGGGACAACAAAGACTCCTAAAAAGATACAGGCCCTTATGGTTACAAATATAGGTGCTACAGAGAACTTCTTTAGCCAAAACATGTAAGTTTGTAGAAGGATTACAGAGTTTCAAGTCCAGCTGTTTAATTTATTTCCCTTTGTTAAGGTCACATAGATTGATAGGTGTCTGATGACCTGACTCCTCTACTATAGTCGGTAGGGGTGGGACAATAAACTGATAATGCAAAATTTTGTGATACTTCATTTTGTGATACATTATCAATACACTTGTGCCAAGTATCGCATGAGTTTTGAACTTCATTGCACAGATGCAGATTTGAGTTCCAGTGAGGCGAGATTTATTTCCTGCGTTTAGGTATTTGAACTGAAACTGTTCTACCATGTTCATGTTGGTGTGCAGATTAAAACACTGAAAATCACGGCCAATTCCTGCTTATTGGAAAATTGTTTGGGTTTTTCCAGGGTATTTTTTTCTTGTTTTAGTTACAGATATTGTAATGTATCATGGCTAATAATTTTGCAATATATTGCATCACAGAATCGGCTGTATCATGATGCCATCAATATCATCTGAAAAATATAATAAGTTTCGTGTTGCCCGTTTCCCAGTGATTTCCAACCTTAGTAATCACTGCACATATGCACTTTAACTTGTTGCACGGCACATGCTTTTAGTCTTTTTGTGTAGTCTTTTATATTTTATATATCTTTTATATTACTTTTTTTTGCTGGATTTAACTTTGTCAATTACTTGTACACCTAGTATAGATTCTGATACTGATTTTGTGTGTACTTTCTTGCTTGTCTGTCTCTAAATAGTTGTTTGTAATTATTTTTGAGACTTTTACGCGCTGTGATTGTTGCTATGGTATATTGGCCGATAAGGAGTGTGAAGTCCTCCAGTCATCCTCAGGGCCTCTTAATTATCCTAACCTTCACCACCTGTTAAACATACAATACCACTGAAATTGGTATATCAGCTGTCATTGTCAGTTGTCTATTGTGTGATGGAAGTCCCTCTAGACCACAGCGTCACATTTTCTAATGCTGTAGGGCCCACGCTCTGTCTGCAAGGATGGGTTGAGCACAGTGAACAGATTTCTCTACAGGGATCAATAAAGTATAAGCTTAAGCTTTAGAATATCTAGGGTTGCAAAATTCCCGGAATTTTGAGAGTTGGAAACTTTCTGTGGGAATTAATAGGAATATATGGAAAATTGGCAAAATTGCAGGTTAGCCTGTCACTTAAATGTAATTGAAGAACAAACAAACAAACAAAAAAAAAAACATCATGCAGGATAATATTGGTCCAAACAACTTCAGCTGAATTTCTACTCTGCACTGTGCATTCCTCCATCACATGCATAGATTATTTTTAGAAACCTGCACACTACAGTGGAACCACTGAAACCACACTACTGCATTTAAGCTCAATCCATCTTAGCACAACTCCAACAAGAAACCCTGCTCTGGTCTTTGCATTGCTGCACCTCCATCTCATTTATCCATCCCTGACAGTTCATCTTGGCCAGTTTTATTTAATTGCATAATTGATTGTCTCTCATTTGTGTCATTTTCTGCCGGTCTCTGTTTCCCACATGGATATGTTGTACTTTTACTCTAGTTTTATGTCTCCTGTGTCCCTGTTTTTATGTATTATGACCCCTGTGTCCCTTTTTGTATATTTTAATGGTTCTTTAACATCATGCCGGAGGACTGCGGTTGTAAACTAGCCTCTGGCTAACACTGGCACATTTACAGCAATGTTAATTAATGTGCACTGTCCTCTAGAAATAAATAAATAAATAAATAAGCCCACGGAAAATAGGGTTGGGAACGAAAAACGGTTACGACCGGATAACCGATTTTACAGGCGAGAGATACGGCTGTGTCGGTAACAGACTCCTCAATCGATACGAATCAGCCATGAATCCTTAGATGAATCGATTGTAGAGTTGTGGATCGGATATCGCGAGACTATGAATTGGTTGCCTGAGGCTTTACAGTTTTAATCTCTAAACAACGCGAGAGCTCACGAAAGGACTCTCGCGCATGCTCCGTAACGTTAAGGGGCTTTCACATAGCGCGTGCTCGGCGCAGACCTCGGCCACCGCAGCCGTTCATTGTGTATGTGATTGCGGGACGCGAGGGTGCACCGGTCTGCGCCGAGAATGGCGCAGCGCGGAGCTGGTTGGCGCCCTGTGAGATCAAATCTGGGTGGCACAACCCCTCCAGTCGTTTCACCTGCACCTGCAGCACCAAGAAAAAAATTACAACAACTGCACCGGCACCGTACGAGTCCAAAAGGCAGAGAAACTTTCCAGCTACAGCAGCGCAGACATAGATTGTGTAACAAAGCGAAGAGTTGCCACTCTGAAATATTTTCCCTGGCTAAGAGGAGCACACTGTCTTAGCTTGTCTATTCAGAGAAGAGGTATCACTTTGGCTTATTTTTCATATTCAATCTATGTTATCACAGGCATACTCCTGCTCATTCATTGGCAGTTGAATTGTTAGGTCTGTTTGATAAGTAATTTAAATTTTTAAAACAAATAATAATTTAACATATTGTTAAATTATTTAACATATTGTTAAATTATTGGAGTCAAACTTACTGGTAAACATCTACTCCTTCAAGTTAATTTATTATGTTCTACAAGTCATAAACATACATAAATACCGAGTGTTTGAGAAGCATATTTCCTCTGTGCTACAAAAGATCTTAAGTAAACAGTGCTCTCTTGTTGTCACGGGTCCGGACTGAACCGCCACTGGTTCCGTGCCCAGACCGCGGTCCACCATTTGGTGATGCCCGGTCTACATCAACAAATGTTAACTATCGGATTGTTTTTACACTGTATCGAATCGTATCGTTCTTAAACCGTATCGAATCGTATCGTTCTTAAACCTTATCGAATTGTATCGTTCTTAAACCGTATCGAATCGTATCGTTCTTAAACTGTATTGAATCGTATCGAATCGTTCTGTATTAAAAATATGTCGTTTTTGCATCGAATCATAACCCGTGTATCTAGATATGTATCGAATCGGCCTCATGCCAGAGATTCCCAACCCTAACGGAAAACATCCAGTCAAGTAAGTTTTGATGATATTACTAGGGCAAATTTGAATCTATAGTATTCAAGTTTAACAAGCAAAAAATAAATTAAATGTGTTTATATTTGGAGGGGATCATAGGGAATATGTTTATTTTATTTAACATTCATGTTTTTTGTTGTTCAGTGAAAGAATCAAATAAAGTTCTACTCACAAATAAAGTCAAAAATGACATTTTTTAAATTTGTATTAGTTAGCACGCATGTCTGCTTATAACAAAACAAAATCTTTATATTTATGTTTGTATATGCTACAGTTTGTATAAATAACCCCAAATTTCCAGTTAATTCCTAATTTGGGAATAAGGTGGCATACAAATGAATATCAAAAAATATTATCAAACCTCCTCAGCTCAGCTCCCTTCAACCGGTTCCATGCTGTCTTCACTCCAAGCGGAAATCAACCACAAAATAGAATAGGCACAAAGTGGTCTAGCAGATCTTATGGCCTTGTGTTGGCTTACAGGCAGTTACAATTTTGAACAGACAAACATAAGATACGGCTGCAGCCTGTATAACACAGGTCGTGCAACAGAATTTTGACAACAGAAGCAACTGACCATTAGAAGCTCTCAGTGGCCATCCATAGTAACCATGTTTGAGCTAGGAAAAAATTTGAAGGGCACCATGACAGTGGTTGTTGAGGGGATGTTACTCACCCATGCTATAGTAGTCAGTCCAGGGATTTGAACTGGTAACACTACAGTATGAGTTGGCCCATAATTGTGCATTGTTTCAATTGTTGCTGTTGGCCTTGCTTACCAACTGACTCTGCTGCCGAGTATGACGCTCCCTGTCATCAGCAAATTTCCTCATTTCCTGGTTCCTCTTATCCTCCGCCTCTTTAGCTTGGCCAATCAGAGCCATTTTCTCATCGAGCCACTTTCGGCGGTCCGCTTGGTACTTCTCTGTAGACAGCTGCGTGCACCCATGCACACACGCACCCATGCACACACACACACACACACACACACACACACACACACACACACACACACACACGATTAATGACTGCGCTATATATCATCTAACCCAGTAGGCTCAGGTGGAAATTTTCTAATTTGGTAGTTCCTTCCCCTGGGGGACTACAATTGAGAAACACTCAACTTTCCCTACTTTTTAATTTACTCTTTCCATAATGAATGAATTTCCATTGTTGATTTGGAGAAATTTCTGTAACCCTAAACACAACATGACACTGGCAAAAAGTTAATGTAAATTTTTATAGATAGAAATTGGAATTGATTGCTATGGTGGTTTGAGTATTTTCTTTCTTTTTTTTTTGGTGGTGATAGGGATTAATGCTGATGCCTTGAATTTGCTCTGGGCATCATGAAGGATTTTCAACATCACAACACTTTTGTTTAGGAAGACACACCCTGTCAACTTCTAAGAAAAGACTGCAGCATAGAAAATGTCAAAGTGTCTCTAGGTAGATGGGGGTGGGGATGGTCTTGTGCGATTTGTTACCTTCAAGCTCTCCTGTGCCTGGGCTGCTTCCAGTTTGGCCAATCTGAGGTCATCTGACTGGCTCTCCCTCTCATGGGCTATGTTTTCCCCACTATCTTGTTTCTGTAACATTGTTTTTAATTTCTCCACCTCTGGAATCGTGGGAAAAGGAAGAGACAACAAAGAGATGAGACATTAATGTCAGCTTACTCCTTCACATTATTTACATTTACAGGCAAAGTTTGGAGTTTTAGAGTTTAAAGAGCAGATTGCAGGTTTGAGACCCCAGTGAATCAATGTGTAGGAAAATGATGTAGGAATTGAATTTTCATTGAAAAAAAAAAATGTTATCTAACACTGTGTTCACATCACAATATTGTAAAGTTTGCTATTATGTATCAGGCTATAACTAGTAATGCTCGTCTAATACCAGCAGGAGTATAGATACTTACCCATAACGGAAACTAATGAGCTTCTGTCAGTCGTATTTCACACTGCATAATTTAACTCCGCACTACGTTGTATAGTGCTTTACCGTTACCACAGGAGAGAGAGAGATAAACAGCTTCCTGATAAACGATAAACTGATTTTAAAGCCCCCCACCTTGTCGTCTGTCCATATTTTGCGTGGATTAAATTACTCTTACTTGCTTTTTACTCACAAAGCTTTTATTGCACTTACAGTAAAGTAACGAGTGTAGTTGTTGTCAATTCAACCTGGTTCATTGTCAGCACAATCATAAATGACAGCAAAACGCAGTAGGGCCTGTTTATTTATGTTATTTACCTAATTTATGTGAACTTGTTTCATTTCAGCTCAGTGTGAGCGTCTACTGTGTTTTGCAGTCATTTATGGTCGCACTGAGTTTCTCTCCTCGAAAATGGTGGACTCGATGTTCTGACAGGTTGGAGTTTGTGCAACCAGCACAAACACAATAATTTACCATGATGATGATAAATAAATGCTATTTAAAACTAGTGCTGGGCGGTATGACCAAAAATGTATATCACGGGATTTTTCAATATGACGGTATTTTCGTTTTTCATGCACGACTGGGTGTTAACCACATTTTCTAACGATTTAGAGAAGAATTACTGCAGTAAATTAACTTAGAATGACCTATTTTACTGTCATGAGGAATGAAGTTGTTCACCCTAGTATTAATAATTAATACAGGTTTATGGCAACACAAAATGATGCAAAGAGGTGGCACTCATGATTCTAATGAAGTGATGGAATCAGAATGCATGACAGTTGCAGTCAAAATACAAAACCTTTTTATTATGCAAATTTAAGGCCACTTGCATTAATATGCAGACTGATTTCACTGATTTAACAATGTTAAAATATTATTTTAAAAATGTAAATTACTTCTCAAACAGACCTAACAATTCAGCTACCAATGAATGAGCAGTAGTATGCATGTGATAACATAGATTGAAAAATAAGCTGAAGTGATACCTCTTCTCTGAATAGACAAGCTAAGCCAGTGTGCTGCTGTTAGCCAGTGAAAATAGACTGGCTAACATTGTTACACAATCCATGTCAGTGCGCTGCTGTAGCCTGGAAATCTTCTTTGCCTTTGCCAGACATACATTCATATTCCACACAAAGCAGCATTTCATTCAAATTATGTCAAATTCTGCAATATTCCGCGTCAAAAATTGATTCCGTTTTATTTGGCTAATTCCGGATCGGTTGAAATCCGTGTGTCTCATGCCCACTGCGTGAGACTTGAGAGCCCTGAATAAGGACTTTGCTTCAAGTTGTTGAGGTAGGTATCACATTCAAACAAATAAATTGTAAACTAAAAGTATGCAACTTGCATTATTGCGGCTGATGTGGTGAAGCAAATTGCTTGTGTTGCCTCCAGCGGCTACAACTTCAGCCCGACAACATTTGCAAAAGACCATTGTTTGATCTGTGTCGGATTTTTTTGAAGCCAAAGAACTTCCAAACAGCCGACACAGCTCCTCTTTTTGGTAAAAGTTCTTCAGCTTCATTTTCTGAGTCCTCAATGCTTACCGAGTGCAACTGCAAAAACAAGGCCTAAAATTGAAAATGTCTATTTTTAGACTTTTTTAGACTCCGCGGACACCCTGCATATCATAAAAAAAAAAATAACACCGGTATTCGGTATGAACCAGTATACCGCCCAGCACTATGTAAAACTACTGAAAACAGACCAACTCACTATACCACGACCGTTCAGACTCACTACCACCTACGACTGTGCACTAAGCTGGGGCAGAGCTGAGGAGACCGACTCCCTCCCGTTACGTCATATGATGCGATGTTTTTAGGAGCTTTGCTCAAAACGGCCACTTTTTCCTCTGAATATGTGTCTTGTAAAACATATTAAATCCTGCATTAACTTTTCACATGGTCAGTTTCACACAAGGTTAAGTATATCTTTTGTAAAAATTTAAACTTGCAATTTGCTCTTTAACTCTCTGATCGGTAATCATGTCTGCTTGTAAGAAACTCAAAAGTTTTCATGCTAACTTAAGTTACAATCCTAGCTGTTTTGTGCCGAAAAATCTAAACATTCATTTTGAAGTCATGAAAATCATTTCTGGCATATTTGGTGTCATGGAAAATGGTTTCAGAGCATCCTCCATACTAGACTTTCATCAGAACATGATAATGCATGATACGTTTTAAATTCCAAATTGTGAAAATAAGTTTAAATGATTTAAATGCCATGTTATATCCAATCCATCAGTTGAGAACTAATGATATACAATCTCTGTTGTCAAGGGTTTAAATTGTGACTCTACTTGAAATGTAAATAGACTCCTCTGCAAAAACTCTCATGAATAGTGACTTTGAGCCTACTAAGGTTTACCAGATTCAGAAGTATAATGGCTGACTCACAAACCAAGAAATTAGTTGCAAATAAGAGTAATTTTTACTAGCCAAATATGTTACCAAACCAGTTTTGAAAACTATTTTACAAATAGAATCTGAACTGTGTAAGAGATTCAAAAAAGGGCCAAGAGCAGAATTCGATTTTTCATTTAAAAAGTAATCACCCACTCATTATCTTAACCCTCCTTTTCTCTTTTTAGCAGCCTAACATTTGCTATACACTATCACAGTGAGATGGAATTGGAGAGGATCAGTATATTTGTTACATCTGTCACTGAAGCATGCAGCTTTAGCTGTCAGAATTAAACAGTGTGCTAACACAAACACATTTGGGTGTGGCTGCCTTGCTATAGTGACTAGTTTTTGTTGCAACAACAGATGAGGAGGAAAAGAGCAGCTAGCAGGGAACAGAAGGGGAGGAGCATTCTGCCGGAGCCCTTATCTTACAGCCAACTTCATGTAAATCACACAAGCACTCAGTGTGAGTGTGTGTTTCATTTTTTTTTTTTTTTTTTTTTTTTTTAATCTTACCGTCAGTTAGCTCCTGGATGAGGTCTAGTTTTTCCTCCAGGACCCGCTCCATCTGTTCCTGTGTCTCCTCCTGCTCTGTTAGAGCCAAACGCATGTCCTCCATCACACGTTCCTTGGCTTCCAGGTCTGGAATACACACACACACACACACACACAAATGTACAGGTACATGAGTAACCAGTCACCCTGACTCCTTCACAGACATATTTTTTGTGATATATTGCTCCCTGAGGGGAAAATGCGTCTTTTCACCTCCCCCCCACAGGGATGTCAGAGGTCAACTGTAAGCCACAGAGCAGAGGCCCTGGAGCTGGTAGTGATACAGTGTTTCACTCAAGGACAATTCAGAAGAAAGTACACTTGGTCCCAGGGAATTAAATCTGGGGCTTCCCAGTTACAGCAAAGTTTCTCTAACCATGAGGCCACCCTGAAATGTCCTCTGTTATACTCAGACAGTTTCTACTCATATATAGACACACTGGGACCCTTGCAACTATGAACACTATGACACTGAACACGCTTAAACTTCTTCAAGCTTTATGGAACTATATATTCTTGCAAATGCAATATTCAGCTTTATCTGCTGGCACTGTATTTGATGCCAGACAACATTCCCCTTATTGATCATTCATTATATGACATAGTGATATGTGAATGATTTGTATATCCATATACATGAATCATATGTATATGTGTGTAAATTATAATGCCATGTATTTCATGTATAATGCTTTGTATATCAAGTTGTAGCAAGTGTCAGGGCCCTACTCATTTCACAGGCACAAGTCTTTCCATACACATATGACAAAATGCAATTTCACTAGTGAACCCACACACAAGGACAGAGATTCACCAGCAGTGATAGGAGCAAGTTGTGGGAAAAGGGAATAATGTACATATGGTTTACAGTGGTACTAGAGGAACTGTCATAAAGTTTCCAAGAACTGGCAAAGTAGCCTAAATAACAACAGAAATGTGTTGGGATGGCTCTTCAGAGGCACAAGAACATTACAAAATTTCACACTAGTATTTTAATTTCATGCAGTGGTAGACAGGGACATGGCTTACCAAAATAAACAGGGTACATTCTCTGAGGAGCTTACGTCTACTCAGGAAACTGTAAGGCAATTCATCCACTACATTTAAAAATATGTTGAATTAAAATCAAATGTTTGCCCTGACTCTGGCGCAAGAGGAAGGATCATGTGGTCACAAAACTGAAGAAGGTGCTTGCTCTCATTGTATGTATGTATTGAATGTGCTCACCAAATATCATCAACATCAACTTAGACATTTTAGCCAAAAAGTGTCACCTGAGGAAAAGTCATACAGTGACTTTTCCTCAGGTTTAATTTAAGGAACTGAACAAAAATATGGCATCAAACATTTAGTTTTATACACTGTCACCCCATTTTTAGAGGCTCAAAAGTAATTGGACAAACTATACATAACATGTATGACTGTAATTATAAGGATTATATTGAATATTTGGAGGAAAATCCTTTGCCGTCTATGACTGCCTGAAGTCTGGAACCCATGGACAACATCACCAAATTCTGAGTTTCCTCCCTAGAGACGCTCTGCCAAGCCTTTACTGCAGCTGTCTTCAGTTGCTGCTTGGTTTGTGGATATTTTGGCCTTAAATTTGGCCAGTTTTTCAGCAACTGAAAAGCATGCTCAGTTGGGTTGAGGTCTGGGGACTGACTTGGCCATTGAAGAATATTCCACTTCTTTGCTTTAAGTAACTCTCAAGTTGCTTTCGCAGTATGTTTTGGGTCACTGTCCATCTTCACTGTGAAGCGCAGTCCTATCAGTTTTGTGGCATTTGGCTGCATCTGAGCAGATAGTATGGGCCTAAAAACATCAGAATTCATCCTGCTACTTCCATCAGCAGTCACATCATCAGTAAACACTACTGACCCAGTTCCACTGGCACCCACACATGCTCATACCATAACACTGCCTCCACCATGCTTGAGAGATGGTGTGCGCTGCTTTGGGTCATGAGCTGTTCATTCTCTTTTCATTCTCCACACTTTTCCCTTCCCATCATTCTGGTGCAGATTAATCTTAGTTTCATCTGTCCAAAGAACCTTATTCCAGAACTGGGCAGGCTTTTTTAGATGTTTTTTTTGCAAAGTCCAATCTGGCCTTGAGTGAGTCCAGTGGTTTGCACCTTGCTGTTTCCCCTCTGCACTTATTTTCTCACAAATGTCTCTTGACTGCAGATTTGCACAATTATACGCCTACCTCCTCAAGAGTGTTTTTGACTGCCCTAGTTATTGTGAATGGGTTTTTCTTCACCAGGGACAGCATTCTTCAGTCATCCACTTCAGCTGTTTTCCATGGTCTCCCAGGCCTTTTAGTGTTGCTGAGCTTACCAGTGCATTCCTTCTTTTAAAGATATACCAAACTGTTGATTTGCCTACTCCTAAAGTTGTTTCTTTCTGTCTGATAGATTTTGCTTTTTGAGCCTAACGATGGCCTCCTATTGTGTCACTGTCCAAATACTTATGGACCTAACTGTAAGACACTGATGCTTGCTTTGACCTTATGTTGACGGACACGTAAGTTGAGTTTTTTGATGTGACTCCCAAGAGTTTGTGGGAATTTTGTGGGCCGCATCTTTCTCCTTTCTGGAATTCTTGTGAAACACAAAAATACTGAACAAGAAAGGATTGATCATTACAATCGAGACCACTCAAATCATATACAAGTATTCATGTTGGTATTTTAAAGACAAACTAAAGGAGGAAATTTTGAGGAAATTTTTTTAACTGTGATGAAGCTACCAGGTATGTTTTGTTGCTAATTTCCTGAGAAATGGACTATTTGTCTATTGTTGTTTTAACACTTGTTGGTTCTTACACATGCCGTAATGGCGGCTCATATGTGACAATCAGTGGAAGCTTGCTTGATGTTCAGAAATTGACATATCATGTTATAGCTGAACAAAATGTATACAAATATACACAGAATAACAAACACACACATGCATAGGTGTTTTTTGTTTTGTTTTGTTTTGTTTTTTACCTTTGCAGGCCTTCTGATAGAGCTGTAATGTCTGATCAGATTTGGAGTCAAAGGTCTTTTCCTAGATGGAGGAACACAAAAACAAGGGCATAAGAAGCAGAGATGGAGTGACAAAGGGATAGAGATAGAAAGCTGGTAACAACATTTAAGATTTAATGAAAATCTCACAAAGACCCCAAATGTTACTGGAAAAACTGGATGAAGTGTTTCAGTGCAAAACATTACAGCTTTGTGTTTTTTTTTTAATCTATGACAAAATTTAATCTACTAGCATTTCATTTGGTGCACAGCAAATTGATGGAATTGTTTATTTGCAAAAAACAAAACAAAAAAACAAACTGCAAACTAGGGATGTCACAAAAATCAATACACCAGATACCACATCAATACCAAATTTCAAGAAACCCTAGTCATTATACATTATCAGTAGTACTGACTGGTTCCGCACTCTACTAAGTAACTGCGCTCCCGCTACCAACACAACAGCATGCAAGAGGGCAGCACCAGGGCTCAAAACTAAAGGAGTCCCTGCATCCCAAATGAGTTTTGGGATGACAAACATCTCCCGTGGGATGCTTCTGGGATAGAAGGGGAACTCAGGGATTTCATGATCATTATTAGTTTTCTGTCACATAGAAAATAACTAAATGAATCAATTGCACATCTACAGCGGCTCCAACCAGTGTTTTCCACTACTATGGGCAGACTACACCTGAGAAACTCTTCTTTTGCTGTTATCGTTCGTAATCGCTGGCTGCTCCCTCAGTTGACTGAGGCATGACACTGTGAAAATAATCTGGTTTTGAAATGTTCCATGCCAGCAATAATGTCGTTACCTGTTGTCCTATTGGAGGGGCTGTCACAGATGACACACAAGCTGACCGCCAATACAACACCAACACACTCATCCTAAAGAGTACTTTACACGTGGGACTGTATTAATTCCACATATCACCTTCAAAATATAAACTGCATATGGGCTACTTGTCCATTTCCTGTCCATTTTGAGATGATTGTTCTAAATCAAAAGGATTCCTTTTTTATCTATCGTAAATTTGGGTTGGCTGACAGTTGGTTTAAATGTACAGTGTGTTTGAGCATGTGACATGCAACATGTTACACAGCAATATATTTAACGTATTTTGGACTAGGTGCTAAGTTTAGCCTATTGTATTTACCCTCTATCAACTCCATGATGTACAGCAATGTTTATACAATGACATAAAAGTGGACTACAGTCATTGGATTTAGTAATACTGGTATGGAAATTTGACATTCTGGCCGGTGGGTCATGCTACAGGAAAGGTCATAAGATCTCTAAAATTCACAGGCTGTATCCTCTGGGGAGCATGAATATGCTCATCAACTGCTAGCTACTTTCATGTGTCAAAGTAGCTTAAATGAAAGGGCACAAGCACACAAAAAGACAGTTTGGACTGTCGGCCAAAAACATACTTGAGTTTTGAGTTGGTGGACAGTCCTGTCTCTGCTAGCCAGGTCAGACTGAAGCTGCTTCTTGGCTTTCTCCATATCAGCCAGCTTCTGCTTCAGACCTTTTTCTTCATTTCTCATGGCAGAGATCTTCAGGGAGCACAATGAATGGATTGTGTAGTGAGCCCAAGCAGGAAAGCAAACAGTTACATTAAATAAATAAACAAACAAGTAAATAAACATAACTAAGTTTTAAAAATCTAAACAAACAAACAAACACATCATGGGGAAATTCTGAATCACTGGAAATATCACCTCCCCCTAACTGTGCTTTATTTGTGCCAGATCTTCCTATAAATGTCTCCAATAACATACATATGCCACAAATCTTCAAGAAGAAATCAAAATGACATCATGGCAAGACAGGGACTTCTGTGCAGATAAAGATAATTTTTCATCACAACTGAATTGCAGTCTCTTTAAAGATGTCTATTGGAAGCATGTGCTTAACAACAGGGGCAAGCATAGAAGGGCCAGGTATCAGGAAAAGCATTAAATTGAACCTATTTAAACAGACTACATTTAAAGATTGGAATATAACTGAATTATTACATACTCTATTTCCACGACCACAAACTACATATTAAAACGTTTTTTTTTTTAAGAACAACAGAAACTCATCAGCTGAATGCTTATGAAGAGTTCTAAGTTGTGTCTAAGAGACGTTATCTGAATAATTCGAAAATGCCAGTGTTCGCACCTCTTTCTGGACCTGATTTATCTGCTTTTTGGAGTCGGCCAGTTTCTCTCTGAGGTCGGAAGTGTCATCTTCTTTTCTCTGAAGGTCAAGGCTAATGTTCTTGATTTTCTCTGATTCCTGCTTAGCACTTTCCTTTAGCCTGGTAAAGGGACATGAGAGGTAATACAACTAAAGTTAGTACTTGTATTTCAAAATGACAGGATAGTACATTCTAGCACAGCACAACTGCTTTACAGCAGTTGGGGAGTGAAAGACATAAAGACAATATAAAGTGAGGAGAGAGGAAGAAAGGAAGGAAGAAGTAGTAAAAGAAAAATAAGAATAACTCATATTAACTCATAAGTAAAAGTGAGAGAAATGTTCCAAAGACAAAATTCATTACCATTCTGTGTCTGTAATGTAAATGAAGGTTTACCTGGCAATCTCTTGGCCTCTCTTTTCCAGTTCAGCGTCCTTCTGTGCGATGGCTTCCTCTGCTACAGCCAGCAGCTCCCTGCGCCTCTCCACCTCCCTCTGCCGGGCCTCCTTAACTGCCTGGCTGTCCTCTTCCTCTCGTTGCTCCTGTGCTACCTGTAGCTTCTTTTGTAGGGACACCACTTGTGCCTCCTTGTCAGCTAGCTTTTTCTGCAGTTCTGCTTCTTTGTCTATACACATTCTCTCTTTCTCTGCTAGCTTCCTCTCCATCAGTCCATCCTTTTTTTGCAGCAGTCTGTCTATGGCTGCTGCTGTATCACGCAGTGAAGATGCTAGTTTGTTGCTACTGGCCTGAAACAACTCTGAGGCAACCACCACCTCAGATTCTACATCAATTTCACAAGGACTGTCCATATCTTCTTCCATTTTGGTGACCTTTGCCATCAGCAATGCAATGTCAGCCTGGAGGTCAGAATTCAACTCAACAACACCAGATTTTGACGCATCATTCCTTAAACCCTCAACTTTGCATCTAGCCTCCTTTAGTTCAGCCGTAAGCAGGTCTGATGTTTGCTCTTGTTGGCTGAGCTTCTGTTTAAAATGATCTTGCTCTTGGTGTAAGATAGCTTGTTGTTCACTTAGCTTGTGTTTGAACTCTTCTGCCTGCTGCTGACATGTAGCTTCCTGTTCTTTCAGCCTCTGTCTGAGCTCCTCTACCTGCTTTTCTGAGGTCTGTGTTTGTTCCTCGAGTTTTGTTCTCAGCTGTTGTAATTCTTGTTTGGAAACCTGTTCCTGTTGTTTAAGCTTTCCTCTGAGCTCATCCAATGATTTCTGCGACATTACTTCCTGCTCCTTCAGCTTCGCTTCCAGCTCCTGCCGTTGCTGTTTTGAGACCAGCTCTTGGTGATTCAACTTTTCAGTGAGCTCCTCTAGCTGATGGTCTGACGTCAACTGTTTGTCTGTTTGTTCTTTTGCCTGTGTCAATTCGTGCTCCAGCTCCACTATCCGCCTAAGCTTCCTCTCATTCTCTTTCTTTTCGTTGGCCAGATGGTAACTAAGCTCACAGACTTCCTCTTTCAGATGATCACGCTCCCTCTCAATTGTAGCTGAGGCTGACAAGTTTTCCAGGTCCTGTTTGAGGCCTTTAACATCCCATGTCAGTGTGTGGATCTGGGGAGATTTCTGCTGGATCTCCTTATTGTGTATTTCCATTTGGGTCGGGGAAACGTGAAGGCTGACTGAGGCTTGCTGGGCTCTCACTTTCTGGCTGGTCACCTGTAATAAAATGATGCACAAATATTATTCCCTTTCCCTCTTGTGCAAATTAAAACAAAACTTAACGATAAAACATGTTACATGTTAATACATAAGTATAATTCATCTAGACATCAAATTGAAAAATTGAAATGCTCATTTCTGGCCCTGAGCAAACAAAACACTCAAAGACATCTCTCAATCAAATGAATATGGATGACAAGAAGTTAGAATTCTTATATCCTTTTTCATATCAATAGACATCAATTTTAGTATGATTTTCCAAGATTGAAGATTAAAGAATATTAAGAAGAAGATTAGATTTGTGATTAGCTTTGGATTGGGCTCCGCCTGTTTTGGATGAAACTTGGATGATGGAACTGTATTTTGACACTAGGGTCCGGCATTTTGAAGATAAAATCGATTGGTTCACCATGGCCCTATAACCTTTCCATTTAATTTGAACAAATAATTAAATGTGGCTCACCTCATTCTCCATGTCCTCCAGTTTGCCAGTCATCTCCTGGGCCTCCTGTTGGAGTGTGCCATCTTCCTGCAGTCTTGCTTGCTCCTCACTTAGTTGTCTTAACTCTTTACTCTCTGTATGCAGAGCAGATTGTGCCTCATCCTTTAATCTCCTAAACTCCATTGTGGAAGCAAACTTTTCTAGGTATTTCTTCTCCTCCGCAAGGGTAGCAACTGCCTCCTCCTTGGCTCTTTTCTCTTCTTCAAGAGCTGCCATTGTCTCCTCCCTGGCTCTCTTCTCTTCCTCAAGAGCTGCCATTCCCTCCTCCTTGGCTCTTCTCTCTTCTTCAAGAGCTGCCATGGCTGCCTCCCTGGCTTTCATCTCCTCTTCCAAGGAGGCCAGCACCTCCTCTTTTTGCATGGTCTGGTATTCCAAAGCTGCAAAGGCATCTTCCTTGGCTTTCTTCTCTTTCTCAAGGGCAGCCAGTGCCTCCTAGTTGATAGGTATTTCAATTAACTTTTTGGGGGCTCTAAATTGTACAGACTGACCATCATCATGTGTATAGATCATGAAAGGCTGCAATATCATTCCTTACTCCTTAACCTTTTGTTTTCTCATGGTTTTCAGTAATTAAAAAAATAATTTCACAAGAGTGGAGTTACACAGTCACCCTTATCTAACATTACAATCAAGGCAAAGAACCTACTGACTCTTGAATCTACACCATTCAGACCCACTCAAAAACTTGCCCTTAACTTTTCTATATGTATATTTCTATATACTGTATATACTTTCAGCAGATTCCTTGTGATCAGTTGAATGAATAAATTTGAGTGCATCTATGCATCGGATAGGGATCATGGTACAAGAGACCCCTAGACCAAAATTTTAACATTAGCTTAACATAAAAATAAATAAAATAAAGGCAAGTTGTGTCCCTTCAGACCAAAACTTAGGGTGCTTTCAGACCCGTCCCGTTTGGAGCAGTTGTTCCGAAACAGGGAGCGTTTCCCCCTAAAGATCGGTTCGTTTGGACATATGTGAATACAGCAATCGCACTCGGATGCGCGACAAAACAAGCGGGCCGAGATCGCCTAGAAGAGGTGGTCTCGGCTCGATTCCACTCGAGCCCTGGAGCGTTTCGTTTGCAGTGAGAACATAATCGACACAGCAACCGACACAACTCACTCATAACTGTGGTTCAACCAGCGTCAGAGCCCATCTTCGTCGGCGATTCCTTGTCGCGGCACGTCTTTTTCTCAGTAGATGCAGTATATTTTCCCTGCACAGTCTTGATTCCCGGTAGAACGGGATGTTTTCCTCCGTTACAGTACACCGGTACATTCAGTAGCGGTTTTAGGCATGGGCGAAGCGGGCATTTTTTCATGTCATGTGGGGGGCGGCACAAGAGCAAAAAAGAAAAAAAATCATCAGCGCCGCTCACCTGTCAGATCCGGCAGACCTGACCAGGTGGGCGCGGTACCGGCCGGTCCGCCTGATGCCGACCGGTGCAGTGGCCGGTGGCTTTTTATTCAAACAAGATTTTGTCCATTTAAAAAGTAGGTAGGAGTAGTAACACGAAAGGGCGCAAGGCAGTAATTTGGCCTAGGGCGGCAACATGGGCAGAACCGCCACTGGGTACATTAACCACAGAAACACAGAGAAACAAACTAGCCACACATGCTGAAGATGCTCCATGGTTTTTGTTTTTTCCGGGTAAGAACAGAAGAGGAAACTTGAGAGAATGAGAGAACAGTTGGTTCGCGCATGACATTTGTTTACAGCTTTGACCCGCTACAGACGGTTGCCCTGTGAACACAAACGCTCCAAACGAAAAACGAAACAACTGTATCGATTTAGCCCCTGAATCGGAACAAAGCAAACGGGCCACAGGTCTGAAAGCACCCTTAAATTAGAATGGCAGGCTGAACTCACATCTTTCACTACTACAATGGGTTAAAACTGGCTGAGGCTTTACACTAAATTAGTAGTTCCTTCTCAACACAAATGCAAATATCTTAGAATAATAAGCTTGGTGACATAGATAATGACTAAATATTCGATAACTTTGTTTGGCCTTGTAACAAATGCAAATTTATATGTGGAGCAGTGACAGCTTAGAGGGTAGAGAGGAAGACTTATAACCAGGTTATCAGTTTGAATTTCTAGATCTAGGGCTCTCTAGTCCCTAAATCCTTATTTTGCCATTGCGGTAACCTTGAATAAGTGTGTTCAGTCACTTTGCCAGGGATTACATAATGGCCAAAAACTAATAAAGAGTGGAGACCAGGCTAATTATTAAGCCCCAGCTAGCCCTGCAGCAAACTGGAAACTGGTCCCACTACATATGAATCATCTGGCTACCTGGTGACCTCGCTGCTCCTCCCTCAGGTCATTCAGCGCCTGTTCCCGGGTGTGTGCCGCATCCCCCAGGGCCACGGTCAGTTCCTGGAGCCGGTCTTTGTGTGGATTGCTCTTCTCTTGCTGGGAGGCCAACTCTACTGCCTTCTGCAGGTCAGCCTCCCTCCTCTCAAGCAGGGCCACCTCAGAAGACTTCTCCTGGAGCTGAATGCAAAGCTTCCTTTTCACTTTCTCATCTTCTCCTCCAGCTTCACCAAGGAAGTCTAGAACAGGAAGTGGTGAAAAATTAGGTGAAATGTCACAATGAAATTTGACACATGGCTAAGGCATTGTGAGCTTAGACTGTTATAGTGCAGCTGCAACAGCAATATATAGCAGAAAGTACAGACTGTTCATCCATGGAAAAAAACTTGCACTCTGCCTCTACAAAGTCCTTCCAAATAGAATTTGCACAAACTATTACCATACTACCATAAAGAAAAAACATACAAAAAGTGTTCCTGAAATTTCAGGGACCACAAGCTACACAATAATAGCAAAGCCAAAAAGATGGCAGTCATTCTTAGGAATTACAGATATAGTATCACTGTAACAGATCAGATGACTGTACTTTAACTGATAGATAATGTTGTTACTGTGCATACATTGCCTAAAAAAACTTTGCATAAAACTAAACATGGCAAGCGGCAAGTTCATGAAACTTAGTTATTTTTTATTGTTAATTTTAAGGTCTTAGGGGAAAAATCTGACATGAAGCACATTAACAGTTTAAAACAGGTACTGGTGCTTAATATTTCATTTCAGGTGCTATTCTGTTGTTTGAAGTTGTATTTCAGGAAAAAATAATTCAAAGAAAACAATTCAAACACAGACATTAGACCACAGATAAAGCCAATGGAAAAGTTAGCTGTCAGTTTTCAGTGCCAACCTCTTAAAATAAAGAAACAATGGCTTCTTTGTCGACTCAACCCTTTAAAGATATGTTTAAACAAACAAACAAAAAAAAAAAACACTACAGCACCTTGTGTACCATGTTTGGTGTCTTCACCGACAAAAAATTAGGTTACACCCTAAAACAATAAGATGGCACTACAGTCGCAATGCAGACTATGATTCCCTGTGTGTTTAGGAACTTTAGGCTTGATTTTTATTTCAACTGGATTAGTCTGAAACATGCCACTATCAGTTCAACACTATACCATGTTGTCATCGACTACAACATTTTTTTCTGGCAAATCTGAGAATTCCAACACTGGACATGTACCAAAATGTCAGACCACAAAAAAAGAAGTCATCTTTATTTACAGTATATAAATTAACAATAAAATAATGATTAAATTAGTAAAAAAAAAATAATTTATTGCAGAGCAGAACAGGAAGCACATAAATAGGTGTTTGGTTTCCCAGGCATCACTTCCTGACAGCTGACAGCCTCCTTCTGGACTGCAGATAAATTCGATGTCGAGCAGGCTGCTTCTTCTCTCTGACTGCTCTCTTTCCCACGTTGACAGGCATTGCTGTACCTTTCTTTAGTGGGGGCTGACCCTCCAGGTCAGGCTGGGTGTCAATCTGCCGTTTGCGGGAGTTGCTGGGCTTTTCTTTTTCTCCGCTCCAGAAGCAGGTACAATTGGCCTTCAGATGAAGAATCTCCTCCCGGATGGAATTGAGAGTGTCCTTCTGTGATGCACACAAAACAAGTGAAGAATAAACTTTAAAGTTAAGGAACCACTGAACAATTTCTTCATGTTTACAAACTTTAGGGTGTTTAGAATCATTTCTGTTGTGTGACCAATGCAAAGGTAAAAGAGCCCTATGAGTGAAAATGACTCCATAGTTTGTCACTGAAAAGAACTTAAGATATTCATTTGGGAAGATGGAGGCAGATAGATTGACGGACAATCAAAAACCCTGCGTTTAGTATACAGTGTTCTTACATCCTTGGTGGCATCTTCAACCTGCTGGTCCATAGTGGTCTGGAGCTTCGAGATCATCTCATCTTTCTCATTACAGATCTCCATCAGCTCAGATAACTTCAGTTCCTGAGACTTCAGACTCTATATTATCAAAAAATACACTTCATTAAAATTAACTGGGATAGTAAACAATACCTGCTCTTTTGTTTGCACACTCACTTCATTTTTAGCTCATGGCAAAAGATGTATAAAAGGCAGAAGACAGATTTTTGTACACTTGATACATCCAAAATTTATGTGACCATCTAAATTGGGGTGTATGTACTGTTGAAGTTTATGTGTGGAGATGATGGGAAAAACAAGCTCTATAAAAAGGAAGAAAATATAATTGTAATAGGCAAGGCAACTCCAACTTGGGTGATTGCCATGTTTTAAACAGACTGAACAATTACATACTGTGTGGGTTAATAAAGGTCTGTAACGCATTAGTTTATCTTTTCACCTGACAACTAAGGATGCTCCTTTTTGAGGCAGATACAGATATCTTCCCACCCATTAACAGCTGACACAGAAAAATGTGCATTTTTATAAGAACTACAGTAAAACAGATACGCCTCTTAAAGGACATTGTTAGTTTTACTTGTTAATTTACTTGTCTTTCATTTGAATTATATTCTATTATTATTATTCTCTTATACACAAATTTGATAGTTAAATTCAATGACGCGGTCCTTGGAAAGGTTGATATTGACTACAGTAATATGCAAAAAAATGAGTACTTTGATTTGTGATTTCAACCTTGCACTGAAGTATTAAAACAAATTCATATACCAAGTTCCAATTAGACCAGGTTGTGCAACAGATAAGTCTATCAAAAGCAGATTAATGATTCAACTGAAGACTTTATCTTTTACCTTTTTGGTCTCTGCAAGGTCATTGTTGGATTGATGTGCACAGCCAGTAAGTTTTTCCAGCTCTGAAAATACAATACTTTTTACATACTGAGCATAAAGGACAGAAAAATAAAATATAATAAAATTCAGTTTAATTTAAAAAAAGTATTTGCTCTTCTCATATGGTGATTTGGCTAAATAACAAGCATAAAATTCTAAGCCGATGACAGGCAGACATCCCTCTCTCTTTTCTTACCAGAGGTTTTGTGAACAAGCTGCTCTTGGACTTTCCTCAGCTGCTCGTTCAGCTCTAACACTTTGTTTCCCAGGTCCTCTACAGCCTCACTTTCACCTGCCTGGTCTCTTAGCCGGTCTGACCCCAGGCAGGTGTGTGCAGCCTCAGCTGCCTTCTTTATGCCTTCCAGGTCACTGGACATGGAGTCGATCATGCCATCCAGATCCAGCGTTTTTTCCTGTAGGAGAAAGGAAAAATGGCCTGAGTGTCACATCAGTTAAGTTGTATTTTACATTCTAGGTAAATAACCAATACTTACAGTAAAACTCCTTACAGATTGTGCAGCAGCTGATTAAATTTTAAATCTGAGATTTCTATGTAAGCATTCATAAAAAAAATCTAGCACCTACTCCTCTCTCAAATTACCATATGGTAGAAATTTTGATGGAAAAAAATATCCTATAGTATATATATATATATTATCATTTGGGATTGTATTGATCAGTGAGATTATGTCCCAAGTTTTGACTAGAGCTCCATTTTGATACCTGTAAGCCATGTTCTAAAAGCATTTTTTTCCTCAGCTGCCACAATCTTAAGTGAAAAAAAATTATATTATAGGAGGGATCCTAGATATATCTATATAAACATATAGTACAATGTCAAAATAATAAAAAAAAAAAAACATAACAGAGGGCTTAAAAAAGGTGTCAGAGACACCCCTATTGAGCAGCATTTTGTGGTATATATTATTATATATGTTGACTATTTTCAAAGTTGCATCACTTCAAAATGAGCAGTGATCTGATCATAAGGCAGCAGGTTACAACTAGTGTTGTGTTCAGTAGGTTATACGATAGGCCTATTAAAAGACAATAGCCAATATGGTTACAAAACTTACGAAAACTCTGACCAAACTGTAATAATAACAAATTGATGCTTTGAAAGATCATGCACAATTATGTACCTGCAATAACATGGCCAATACAGCCAGCCTTCAATCATAATGCTACACGTGGGATTCTGGACATCATCTATAGAATAATCACATAACCAAAGTTTTTCACCCCATCAATTATAAAAGCAGTGTGCTGGCATTAACATGAGTAGTGCCACATTTATTTTATAAGGGAAGAATTTTATAATGGAAGAATTTATTATACTGACGTCATGCTGTTGCATTGTATGTGAGAGAAGTGTGAATGCATGTCCTGTCTAGCTTAGAGGGATTATTGATTGAAAATATATTTTGTTAAAATACAAAAAAAGAGGGGAAACTACATATTACTCTGACACCAGACAATGCACTCTGTCCAGACATGAGTTTGATCTTACCGATACGCCAACAATTAAATTAATAAATACTGTTCCTGTTTGTGACATGACTATATTCAGATTTGACCCCATGCCAATTTGATAAAACAGTATATTTTAACATGTCATATACTGATGATAGACTGATAGATAGATGTGTATTCATTGTATACAAACACAATGGGATGGGAAGGTTTTTTTACAAAAAAAAAAAAAAAAAAAAAATGTCTCCTAACACTGATGGCGGACTGACTGAAATCAGATTTGTATTTATGGCATCTGATGCCCTAATTTTGCTTCTGGAGGTCATTTTGTACACCATATTGCAGTGATGGGGCTATATTAACCAGTGTTACATGTGACTTAATGATCATGCCATATGTACTTTGACAGTCGCTCTGTTATACAGGTTTTTAGACTCTAGGTAAGAGAACCACTGTCATACTGTGCTATATGCATGTACTACAATAGAATGATGCAGTATCAACAGGATCTGGAAAAAAACAACTGTAACTTGACACATGTATGCCCCTTTTCCTTCAAAAAGAACCTGGTGCTAGTTCGGTGCTGGTGCTAGAGCCCGTGCTTAACTGGTTCCAACAAAGAACTGGTTTGCTTTTCCACCGGCCGAGAGCCAACCGGAGCCAAGTCAGAGCCACATCAATACATCAGCGGAAAACGTGATGACGTGGGTGCGCGACACGCTCGCTCGGAATCACAATAACCAATATGAATGAATGAATGAATGATACTTTATTAAGCCTTTGCAGGAATTTCCATTGTCACGGCAGCTTCATCACTTCAACACACATAAAATTGCACACTCATACAATACAGTGGTTGCAGCGTCTCTGTCTCTGTCTGCCCGTACTGTCCTGAAGCTGGTGAAACTGATCAGCGAGTCGAGGATGATGTTCGTGAGCCACGTCTCAGTCAAGCATATAATTCTGCTTTCCCGATACAGTTTCTGGCCCCAGGTGTAGCAGTATCTGGATTTATTAGTGATGCAAATACTGCTTGTGTCTTTACAAGCCTACACTGCAACCCAGAGGAGAAAAACACAATTATTGCCGGCTACCCGTCGTATTCGGAACGAATGACAACTATGTTTAGTTATAAAACGGGTGCTTCCCATCCTTAAATGTGACTGGCTGAGCTGTGTTTCATGCTGTTGTAAAATCAGCGTAACCCATGGCTTCTCGGGGCTTATTGCTTAACGTTTATAGCATTCGCAGTTCTTGTTTTGTTTTGTAACTCCGCCCACCAATGACGCGGTGGGTCGCGTCATCGGTTCTTTCTCTGGCTCCTGTTTAGCCCCTGCTCGAAGTGCTTGCTTGGAACCAGTTTGGCCCGTGCTTGGGTGGTGGAAAACCAAAGAACCAGTGCCAAGTCAGGCACCGGCTCCGAACCAGCCCTGGAACCGCTTTGGTGGAAAAGGGGTAGTACTGAAATCTTAGTATAAGATATTACTTTTACCGTGGCCTCTGTATCTTGGCTAGGTCCAGTGTTGGCAATTTTGCCAACCAGGTTCTTGAAGATCTCCAGCCTCCTTTCTGCTCGCTCTTCAAGGATCTCCCTCTCCCTTGCCAGGCGGTCACTGAACCAAACACAGCTTTATTATTGTACTATACATCTCACAACATTGCCTTGACTCATGCTAATTGCAACCCCACAGTTCAACTTTACACAGTTTATATTATTTTTGGGGGCAGAGTGAAAAAATTCCGATATCAACAGTATAATGAACAATATAAACTTTTTTTTTTTTTTTTTTTTAAATGATCCCTCAAATGCAGTTAAGGACTTATGAAAAAGATATGTAATGGAGACAGAATATTTCTGTTTAACAATAAATTTAGTGTCCAAAACTTCAAAATAAATAAATATGAAAGCAGAGATAGATAAGAGAGAGTGAGGGATTGATAAATATTGATTTTTTTCCGCCCCCCAAAAATTTTTAAATATGCATTTTGGTTGGAACATCCACCATATAATGTTCTACTTCGTTAGCTAACAAAATCATCACCATTCATAAACCCATGGAACAGGTAATTATGTATAAACCAAATGTTTCCCTGAGTACTAAAATCCCACAGGAAAACTAATGAGGATGAATTTCTTCAAACTATTATGGTGATGGAAAACTGATGTCAAGTCTCTGAACGCTCATTTTCATATCGTATTGGAATGAATGGAAACCAATGGCTGGATAAAAGGAAGGAAAAATGATATTGGAGTTCTTAAACAACTGCTTGCTTTGGGAAAAGATTAATGAAAACGTAAAGTATATACATTTTGTAGATATTACACTAACATGGAAATTCACTGATATGCTCCTTTAAATTTTGTGGTATCTTGTGCACAAACAGATATTTTGGCCTGACTGGGGTGCTGCAAGAAAGATCATAAGGTCACCATGATTAATCATTCTTTGACCTTGATAGGGTTCATAGGGTTTATCATCTGGGGAGCTTGAATGTGTTCAATAAATTTCAATGCAATTCACTCAATCCATTTTGAGACACGCAAGCGTGCAAGCCCCAAGTTTGTCTGATGGAAAACTGTGGAGAGAATCTTACTTGTAATCATTCTGCATCTCAGAGAAGAGCTCAGAGAACTCCCTGCTGACCTCCTCTCTGACCCGTGCCTCCAACAGCATGGTTTCTGCTCGCTCCTTCTTCAGCTGTACCTGCAAATTCTTCAACAACGCCATCTGCCTCTAAGGGACAGGCACAGGGACAGAAGTAAAATAAGCAGGTGTCTTACCCCTCGCTTTTGGGGTGTGTGAGAGCATTGCAAGTTCATATCCCATGGATACTGTGGACTGGAATTTGAAACGGGCCAACAAAAACTTCTTTACACAAAGAAGGATCTGTTCGCTCTGAGTAAAATGAGTGCTGCCGCGGTATGTCACCCTATCCTTGGAGAACTAAGGCAGAAGTACCGTGGCTGCAGAGCTGGAGCTAAAGTGAAGACTGGCTTACCAAACAGTAAGCGGCGGAAATATAAGCCATCAGTCCCGTCCATACTGATGGGAAATGTCAATGCGCTTCAGAACAAAGTCGACGAGTTAGCAAGCCTGATGAAAACACAGAAGCTTTACCGGGAGAGCAGTTTGGTAGTCCTCACAGAGATGTGGCTAACTGGCTGCATCCCGGACGCTAACGTGGAGCTGATTGGATTTGCATGTGTGAGAGCTGACAGGGACACCAAGGCGTCCGGTAAGAGCAAAGGAGGGGGGCTCATACTGTATGTGAACAGATGATGTAATCCTTGTCATATGACTGTTGAAGACACACGCGATTTGGAATTTTTAGCCATCAGCATGAGGCCGTACTATCTGCCCAGGGAGTTCACACACTTCATCACCGTGTGTGTTTACATTCCCCCCAGAGCTGACACTGGAGTGGCATGTGAGATGATACACACATCAGTCACAAGGCTACAAACTCAGCACCCAAATGTTTTTCTTGTTATAACCAGAGACTTTAATCACCTTACTCTCACTTCAACTCTGGCTGCCTTTCATAAGTTTGTGGACTGTCCGACCCGTAAAAACAGGACCACTAACCTGCTATATGCTAACGATAAAGACGCACACACAGCTTCCCCCCTACCACCATTGGGAAAGTCAGACCACAATCTGATCCACCTCTCACCCCTGGATTCACCAATGGTTAAAAGGCAGCCCATTACAACACGCTTCTTTAGGAAGTGGCAAAATGGGAATGAGGAGATGCTCAGGGGTTTTGAATCCACTGACTGGAATGTCATGTTGGATCCTTTGGGGGATGATATTGAGGGCTCTAGTCACTGCATCACGGACTACCTAATCTTTTGTTTAGATGCAGTGGCTCCTGTTATAGCTGTGAAATGCTTTGTTAATAACAAGCCCTGGGTAACCAGTGAAGTAAAAGCTGTACTTAACAGGAAGAAAAGGGCCTTCAGAAATAAAGATCCCGAGGAGATGAGGAGAGCACAGAGGGAGCTTAAAATCTGCATAAAGGAGGCCAAGCATTCCTATAGGCTGAAGCTGGAGAGGAAACTACAGGCCAATGATATGCGGAAGGTCTGGAAGGGGATGAGGACTATTACAGGCTGCAGGTCAGGCAGCGCTGCAGTTGAGGGGAGCAAGGAGAGAGCAAACGAATTTAACATCTTCATTAACCGATTTGACTCTACACCTGCCTCCTCCCCCACCCACCTCACTACACCAACTATCTTATCTCAACCCCCTCTGGCTAACCCTCCTCCTCTCCCCTCTATCTCCATCTCCATCACTACAGACCAGGTCAGAAAGGAGCTGAGGAGACGCTGGTCGGGATAGGCTGTTCCCCAGGCTGCTAAAGGCCTGTGCAGCAGAGTTGGCTATGCCCCTGGAGCACATCTACAATCTGAGCCTGCGCTTAGAGAAGGTTCCAACTATCTGGAAAACATCCTGCATTATCCCAGTGCTGAAAAGGGGACGACCCAGTGACCTCAACGACTTCAGACCTGTTGCCCTCACCTCTCATCTGATGAAGTCACTGGAGCAGCTGATTATGCCCATCATAACACCTCAGGTGCAGCCAGCCCAGGACCCACTGCAGTTTAGCTATCAAAGGAGTGTCGGAGTTGAGGACACTGTGCTATATCTCATGCACTGGGCCCTCACACACCTCGACACGGAAAGTGGCACTGTGAGAATTCTTTTTATAGATTTCTCCAGCATCTTCAACACCATACAGCCTCTCTGCCTGAAGGACGAACTCACCACCCTGCAGGTTAACCCATCCCTCATGTCCTGGATCATGGACTCCCTCACTGAAAGACCTCAATTTGTCAGGTTGGGGTCTATAACATCAGACAGTGACCAGCAGCATGGGGGTGTCACAGGGGACTGTACTGTCCCCTTCCTCTACACACTTTACACAGCGGACTTCATGTACAATTCTGAACTGTGTCACGTACAGATGTTCTCTGATGACACTGCCATAGTTGGGTGCATTAGAGAGGGAGAGTACAGGTGCCCTGTGGAGGATTTTACCACCTAGAGTCACCTGAACCACCTGCAGCTAAACACTTCCAAGACAAAGGAGTTGGTACTGGACTTTAGGAGGTGCCACCCATAAGCTTAATAGCACTGTCTGCTTTTAATGCTGCTGTTTTAATATTATTTATTTATCATCTTGATCACTCTTTATACTTGTTATACCTGTTTCTTATGCACAGTGTGTGAATGTGGAACTGAGTGTAGCCAAGTAATCGAGCAGCTGAAAGACTGAATTTCCTTCGGGATCAATAAAGTATTTATCTATCTATGTATCTATCTATCTTGCTGTTCCTAACCCCTAACATATAAACCACAGTGGAAGCAGATGAGCCATTACCTTGGGAGGTGTCCTGACTAGATCCCTCATAGTAATCGCAAAAACAAGAACCAATCATCTTGCAATCATTTTCATAATATATCTAGGGCTGCCACCTGAAAATCATTGATTTGAACTGTTGGTCACAGATCTCCAAAGTAGGATCAGAGGATGTAGTCAGCCAGCCCTACAGACTAGAATTTCAAATTATCCTGTTGGCACTGATATGGCTATTACCTAATGCATAAGAAAAAAGAATGTCTACACTGTAGCCATTTAGCTGTCACTATTATTCATTACAACCAATAGACTGCAACAAATGAATTTTGAATTCCTAAATTCACAGCAGATTTATATCTGCTTGTGTCCTTTATTTCAAAAAAGTTGTACTCAAATAAATAAATAAATAATAACATAAGAAAACTAACCTGGTAAGTTCCTTTATCAATAGCAACTTTATCATCATCGCTGTCATCTTCATCACTCTCTTGAACCGTGTCTTCCATCAGACTTGCCTCTTCATCTTCCTCATCATCCTCGTCCTCCTAGTGACCAGATGGTCATGATAAAGGCATTGTAGCATGTGATGATAAAAGCCAAATACCAGGTCAATGATAATGTGTAATATTTAAACTGATTAAAATCTTGTTATGGTGGACAGGGAATACTTGTTGCAATTTGTTTCATTTACTTACTCCTGGTAGTCATGGGTGACAAACAGAAGCAGGTTTTAATTAGGGATGGGTGTGAGTAATCTATTCCTCGATTACTCGCAGTAATGAGGGAACTAATTCCTTTCTCTCTTACGTGTATACGTGATTATATTTTTGTTGTCTTTAACAATTTACTTGAAAGATCAGAGAGGCTGTTTTCAGTCATTGTAAATGTTTCCATGCATGCAGTCATGTCATTGCAGCAAATATCATGGGACATTTAAGCAGCAAAACTAAAAAAAATGTTGATATAAACTTGACAGGACTGAGGAAATGCTCTCGGGGAAAAAGAACAGAACTTTTAGCTTCTGAAATATTTCTTTAGACAGCTCTGACAGAGCTCAGGATTTATCACGACAGCTGCTTTATGTCAAACATTTTATCTGTATGAACCTGAACTATGTGTGACCTTTTGAATGTGCAGAACAATACAGAACATTAACTCACATTAGATCCTGACAATTTCTTTTGGTGCGTATCAAGAATAATGACAATAATAATTCAAATAATGAAGTTACACTGCTATTCCTCATGCATAAATACACACAGCCTTTCTGTTAATGGAGAAAGAGACTTACGTTTCTGCAGCAGGGGATCACTGCAACTATTTACTAAACTCAAAAAAGATTTTTTTTCCACCCAGCTATATTTACTATTATTTACCATTTACTATTGCTCAGAAGTTAATTTTTATGACCTGAATCACCCAATCCAAGGATAATCCACGGTGCCCGTGGACATAATACACGCATCAGAACAGTGTGGTCTTATTACAAGTTACTGTAGCCCTTGACTGTTTATTGTTTTGATGTTACTGCATTTGACAGTTTTATATATTGTCACCCCGTTTTCAGAGGCTCAGAAGTAAATGGATTGACTATTTAAGCAGTTTCATGGCCAGGTGTGGCCTTTTCCCTTGTTATTCCATGAAAAATTAAGAAAATAAAAGGTCTGGTGTTCATTCCAAGTGTTTGCATTTGCATTTGGTAGCTGTTTATCAGAACCCTCTACATTCAATCAAAAGAGGCATCTATGCAGGTGAAGGAGGCCATCATTAGGCTAAATAAGCCAAAAAAAAAAAAAAAAATTGACAGATAGCAACAACAAACAACTTTAACTAAACAACTTTAGGAGTAGCCAAATCAAATCAACAGTTTGGTATATCCTTAAAAAGACGGAATGCACTGGTAAGCTCAGCAACACCAAAAGGCCTGGGAGACCATGGAAAACAGCTGAAATGGATGACTGAAGAATTCTTTCCCTGGTGAAGAAAAACCCATTCACAATATCTAGGGCAGTCAAAAACACTCTTGAGGAGGTAGGCGTATCATTGTGCAAAGCTGCATTCTGCAAGCGACATTTGTGAGAAAATAAGTACAGAGAGTAAACAGCAAGGTGCAAACCACTGGACTCACTCAAGGCCAGACTGGACTTTGCAAAAAACAAAAAAAAAAACAAAAAAAAAAAAAAAAAAAAAAAAAAAACATCTAAAAATGCCTGCCCAGTTCTGGAATAAGGTTCTTGGGACAGACAAAACAAAGATTAATCTGCACCAGAATGATGGGAAGAGAAAAGTGTGGAGAATGACAGGAACAGCTCATGACCCAAAGCAGAGCACACCATCATCTGTCAAGCATTGTGGAGGCAATGTTATGATATGGACATGTATGGCTGCCAAAATAAGCATTATCCATCACATATATTGTCGTGCACTGTTATTACAGCTGCCATAAGAAGTGTTCTAAAAATAGATTTCCCTCAGCGAGGAATGAACTATTCCAAATGTCTTTGGTGTGAACACAACTTTCTTTACAGGGGAAAAGCACACACACACACACACACACACACACAAGTACATAAAAAATAAATCTGACCGCAGAATTAGGGTTGGATCTGACAACCTTCTGATAATGTTAAGATTTTCAATAATTGAACTGAAACTGAAAAACAACCTTAAGTACAGTTACCTCAACTGTCCACCATACCTGTACATCCTCCAGGCTACTCTCCCAGCCAATCAGGGAGGTCCTCCTGCTGCCCCGCAGGGCCTTCCTGTCAGCATTATTGATGATCAAGGAGACCTCACGAGCAGACCTCTGTGGCATGATGGGAATGTTCCTGGTTGTCAACACCACAACCTGAGGACAAACAAAGAAAAGAGACTAATAAAAGAGAATAACATATCCAATGTCTATTAATACTGCAGTGTCTGCTGTAGATTTTTTGAACATACAGGAAGTAATACGTCAGAGCCGGTATTTTGCCTCTATCATCCTTGTAATAGCCTTTGGTATAAAGTATTACAGACCAGCTGGATTGGCAAAAAAGGAGCATGCTGTGTGCAGTTTACTGACCTGGCTGGTCAGTAAACATGAGTGTGTTGTGTGTTGCTGCTGTCATTGTGCATTATTTATGTGTATTCAAATTCAAACATTTCCTCTCACTTCCATTTGGGGTTGCAAATGTGAAAAGTTGCCCTGTGCCACATCACTTGTACACATGCATCCACATGGTCTATGTTTATTGTCTTTTTTAAAACTTTTCATTCTGTGGAATTCTATCTGCTTGTAGAGGGTTTGGGTTAATCATTAACAAAGTGCATATGATCACCAACCGGGTAGAAACAAATAACAGAACACCTAGAGAACTCTTAAAAAGTTCACAAACCAGGGAAAGATGATATGATCACAGACAATATTTAGTCTTATATCACAACAAATTGCCTACCCCTAAGTGGGGCAGAAGGGAAAAAGAAACTCTTTGAATGTGTGTCTGTAAGTACCTTCTGTGCCAAAGCGGAGAACTTGAGGACGTTCAAAGTCTCATCATACATGGATGCACACTGGTTGATGTTGACAATCATACAGGCTTTACCTCGACCACAAAAAAAGCCCTGGAGGTAGTGGGTCAACTTGCTTTCCCTGAAGGGAACATGTTGAAGCAGCCTTGGGGGAGTGAAGATACAGTTTGAATGAGTAGTGTGCAGGTGCAAGGATCTAAATAGTTTGTGTTGCTATAGTCTTGAAGGCTGTATTAAAGGTTAAGCTGTGAAGGATTTTCTTTAAAAAGGATAATATCTAGGACTTCAACTGTCCTACAGCATAAAGTAAATGCAACACTGGACATTTGTCAGGTTTAGGTTTTGATGTACATTAATACTATTATTAAATATTGCTCCTGTTTCTCTTGAATATTTAAATTCATAAATATATTAAAAGAACATAATATATAGCTTTGTTTTTCATTACCACTAAAAATGGTACATTGGTGGAGAGATGAGTTGTCACATAACACTGAAGCATTTATGTTCAAAGTAAGCAAAGACGTCTGTGGCACAAGTTGTCGTCTATCGTATTGTAGGACGACCTCCATCAACTGCCATCAAACTGGAGATACAGGATTCCATGTTTCAATAGGGTTAGACTGATAAATTCTTTTGTGTACCAATCGATCCTAAAGTTAGAATGCAACCCCAGAGTTTTATCATAGGTGATTGTGGTGTTATGTATATATATGAATTTTTGTTTTTGTCCCAATTTCATATGTGTTGTTATGGATGGAGCTGTTGATGCCCAAAAAATTTCAACCTTGGCTGAATAAAGTGTTACCTATCTCTATATCTATCTATCTATCCATGGTAACATGCTGGACAGTTATCTATTTAGGAAATGGCTGCTGGCTACAAAGATATGTCTATTTTGGAAGAGGACAAGGACATTGTTCAAACTGCTTTCACAGCAGAGGTGAAGACAGGAGAAAAGTGCTGCCGCAATTTTTGTCAAGACTTAATTGTGTTTTTTCTTAGTTTTTAGTTTTCTTGGCATCTTTGAAGTCCCTCCTTGATGAATTGTACAGTTGAGGATTTTTCCTCATCTGTTGACCACTAGTATTTTTATTCATTTCAAATAAATAAATCAGTTGCAGAGATGTTTCCATTTCCATCACAGTGAAAATCTACCCAATGAAAATTATGACAATAAATGAAGACTGCAGCTTTACAAAGACTTGACTGTTGGACGACACTTTTTTTTTTTTTTTTGGCTTTTCTGACATCATTTTGCTCGCCCGACATTGTCAGCAGACACTTGTCTTTAAACCATGAAAATGGAAAAGAGTGGTCTCTTGTTACCAAGGAAAGACAGCACAAATCTTTTGACTTTTTGGGGATACCGTCTGGGGAAAAAAAAAAAAAAAAGCTCTAGAGTGGGGTTTCATTAGCCCTGGGTTAAGTGTGGGGATATTCTCTATTGGAAGTGAAACGACTGTTGGCCCTCGGCTATAAACTCCTGATCAAAATTTTAAGACCAGTTGAAAAATTGCAAGAATTTACATTTTGCACTGTTGGATCTTAAAAAGGTTCTAAGTAGAGCTTCAGAATGCAAAAAGAAGAAATGGGAGTGAGACAAAGAAAAAATTTGGGTAAGCAATTTATTGCAAACAACCATTAAACTGAAATAGGCTGTTCATCAGCTGATCAAAAGTTTAAGACCATATCTCAAAAAAACCCCAAAAGCCCCTAAAATAGAAATAAAATTTTCAAAAAAGGACTCAGTAATGAGTAGCTGCGGCATTCTTGTTAATCACCTCAAAAATTTGTTTCGGCATGCTTGATGCTAGTGTTTCCAGGAGGCTAGTGGGAATGTTGCTCAAGTGGTGAAGATGGCTTCACGGAGGGCATCCACTGTCTAGAACTGGTGTCCATTTTTGTAAATTTCCCTTGCCATCCAACCCCAAATGTTCTCAAATGGATTTAGATCAGGGGAACATGCAGGATGGTTAAAAGGAGAGATGTTATTTCTCTGGAAGAAGTCCTTTGTCAGGCAGGCATTGTGAACTGCAGCGTTGTCCTGTTGAAAAACCCAGTCATTACAACACAGACGATGGCCTTCAGTCATGAGGGATGCCCCCTGCAACATCTCCACATAGCCAGCTGCCGTTTGACACCTCTGCACAACCTGAAGCTCCATTGTTCCATTGAAGGAAAAAGCCCCCCAGATCATGATGGCGCCCCCTCCACTGTGTCGTGTAGAAAACATCTCAGGTGGGATCTCCTTGTCATGCCAGTAACGTTGGAAGCCATCAGGACCATCAAGATTACATTTTTTTTCCTCATCAGAGAATACAACTTTCTTCCACCTTTCAATGTCCCATGATTGGTGCTCTCATGCAAACTCCAAACGGGCAATTTTGTGCCGTTGAAGGAGACGAGGCCTTTGAAGACGTTTTTTGTTCTTAAAACCCTTCTCTCGCAGATGCCGTCTGATTGCTATGGGTCTGCAGTTAGCACCAGTGACAAGCTTAATTTGGGCCGAGGATCGTCCTGTGTCTTGACGGACAGCCAACTGGATCCTCCGGCTCAGGGCCGGTGAAATTTTTTTGGGTCTACCACTTGACCTAACGACTGTCTTACTGCGTCCAACCTCAGCAGCAATGGCACGCTGCGAGAGGCTTTGCTTATGCAGCTCAACAATCCGACCGCATTCAAAGAGAGAAAGCGTTTTTGCCTTTGCCATCAGGAGGTCATGACAGTGTGGATACCTGACAGAAAATGACACTGAATCCACATTTTTGCCAAAATTCGGGCTTTTAAAGGCTGTGGTCTTAAACTTTTGCTGATGAACAGCCTATTTCACTTTAATGGTTGTTTGCAATAAATTGCTTACCCAAATTTTTTTTTTGTCTCACTCCCATTTCTTCTTTTTGCATTTTGAAGCTCTACTTAGAACCTTCTTAAGACTCAACAGTGCAAAATGTAAATTCTTGCAATTTTTCAACTGGTCTTAAAATTTTGATCAGGAGTGTATGTTTGCCATGGGCTAAGTGTGATATCAAAAGGACTGATGAAGGCAGCTTAGGCCTCCATCAACAATCGATATAGACCTAAGCACATGTCTGAAAGAGACAAACATGATCTCACTTGGCTTGTTGGTTATGCCGCAGTGCGTTGATACATTTCCCCAGGATAAGCAGGGAGGTATTGATGTTGCCAGCTTCTTTCAGACGCTTCCCTTTGTTTTGTGTCTTGGCACATCGTTCTGAGCCAGCCAGGTCACACAGAGACAACCTGGAGAACACCAGTACAAACACACATTGGTATATACCAATACACATGAATTTCTGTAACCATATCCTGTGCCACTGTTTTGCACAAGTATCTACTGTAAATTGAAACCTAAAATAAAATGCAGTATTAGGTGAGAGTCAAAAATGCGTCCTGCCTACATAGGTCCAACGTAGGCATTCCATCAGAGTTTTACTACAGATAGACAGCTTTACTATTTCCAGTCTTCATCAGGATGATATTGGGAAGACATCAGAAACTGATACATCGCTCTAATGTGCCAATAATAATACTATGGATACCTCTGACACTAAGAAAAATCCCGGTCGTGAGGGCAAGAGTGATGTTGTGCTGATACCGAAAAAAGGAGCAAATTCCGGTCCGCTTGTTAGTGTCTGCATGGACACAGAATGTACATTAGGAGTTTTAAGTCCCTTAACACATGAAGCAATCTATCAACCTAAGGAAATTACAGCGTGTAAAGAGAAACAGGAATCTGTTTTTGTTGTTTTTGTGGAATGTATTCAGAGTGGCATAAAAATGATGGGCTAGTGCTAGTTTCTGCACTCCAATACACTGCAGCTTTTGGGCACCTGATATCGCCATCACGTATCATGCACTAAGTGAACACCCCCATTAAAGTCAACTGGCCATGCTACAATGGCTGCACTGCATAATGTCCAACTACAGCAACACTATCGAATCTATACAGGAATTAAATCCTGCATTTTACAAATACAATACACCTCCACAAAGAATTTCTGTTGGCTGTGTATGGGAAGAGGTGGGTCATAGAGCCCAGGCTATCCTAAATCCTATCCTCAATCAAATGTCAGGTAGTTTTCTGCAAACAAAGCCACTGCTCATAGCATGAACTCCAACTTTTGTCCCACCCCTTCGCTCACACCACAAGCTTAGCTTGCATTCCTAAGTATACTTATGCATGCAAGCTAAAACTAATGACTGCATCCAGAAAAATGTGAATGAAGGCAGAATATTTGCATTAAAAAATGTTAGGTGGGGCCATGGCCCTCTGTGCCCTACATGAATTGCATACAATTAACACATTGATGCAGTGACACCTACTATATATAATCTGTACTTACTCGCTGATGGTATGGACCCTTGGAATCCCAACATCCTCAATCCTCAGGATACGAATAGAAAAGATACTGTGACTAGAAAGGGAAGACAAAAAGAGAAACAATCCTGTTAAAGGTGCACTTTGTGATTTTATCTGACCACTGGATAGTTTCAAGACCAGCAACAACTTTGTAAACTCTTTGCAAAGCTAGTCATTCCAGCCAACACCCCATCGCATCTGAAAGAATCTCCTACGAGAATCTTATAAACTTTATGTTTTATTATTATTACTACTTATATTATGCACACTTCCTTTGATGGTACAAAACGATTAGACTCTGAAATTACAATATTTAAAATGTATTATCTAGTATATCACCAAGAATTGTACAAACACCCTTACTTTATTCCTGTGAACATGTTTAGGCAAGTACTAAGGAAAAAAACAGACTGGGAATTCCTTTGGTTTGAAGATGTCCATTTCCTTTCTACGGTCATAGTAATGCCAGAATGACCATGATGCAAATGCTGATTGTTGTCCATTTTACCTCCTGCTGGAGAGCTGGTTGAGTTTAGTGGAGGAGAAGCTCTGATTTCTCTTTCCCAGCATCATCACCCTGTAAGCCTCCTCTGCGCTATTCACCTGCACCCAGCGGAGGTCTGAAAATAAACAACAGGCTTTGTAGAAACTGACTGTGATGTTTTGTTTTGTTTTGTTTTTTTTCCACCCACAGCACAGTTAGGGATGGGCATTTTCAGTGGTTTCAATATTCGGGTACTCGAATTACATTATGAACGAGTAATCGATTACTCTCGAATTATATATTTTACCGTAAGAAATAAATATGGGAGGTCCGTACTTAACATTGGTCCCGCTAGTGTTTCCAATCGGACACGGACCTCCCCAACATGACCTATTGTTTACTAAATAGAAGGCTTATGGCTGTCAGAACATTCTTACATCATACTTAACCATTTATGTGAATAAACAGCCAACACTGTAAACCAAGTGCAATTCCAAATGCATTTATAATGCATTTAACAACCGCAACAGGTCTGTCAATCACGTTGTTGTAACATTCAGCTGACAAAAACATCACAGCGCTATGGACTCTGTTCTGTGTTGCTTAACATGTAACTCTTGATCAACGGCCTAAATCATGAACACAAATACCCCTTTTCCACCGGGGCTGGTTCGGAGCCGGTGCCTGACTTAGCACCAGTTTTTTGGTTTTCCACTGCCCAAGCAGGGGCCAAACTGGTGCCAAACTGGTTCCAAACTGGTGCTAGGCAAGCACCGACTCCGAGCAGGGGCTAAACAGGAGCCAGAGAAAGAACCGATGACGCGGCCCAGCGCGTCATTGGTGGGCGGACTTACAGACTCAAACGGGAGCAGCGATCGCTACAAACGTAAAGCTAAACATACTCACCGTTCGTTCCGACCACGAATACGACGGGTAGCCGGCAATAATTGTGTTTTTCGCCTCTGGACCGCAATGCAGGCTTGCAAACACACGAGCAGTATTTGCATCGCTACGGTGGGTTGTCCATGTTTGTTGTTGTGATTCCAAGCGAGCGTCTCGCACACCCACGTGATCACGTTTTACGATGACGTAATGACGTGGCTCTAACTTGGCTCCGCTTGGCTGTTGGCCGGTGGAAAAGCAAACCGGTTCTTTGTTGGCACCAGTTAAGCACTGGCTCTAGCACCAGCTCCGAACTAGCACCAGGTGTTTTTTGGTGGAAAAGGGGCAAAAGTTCAAATAAATCTAATCTTCTCCACTCTAGTATCATCACATCGGCGTGTGCTAACAGGGCTAGCAAAAGGTGTGACGTGAGGCTGTCTGTTAGCTGTCTCCGCTGTTTTCTCCTTGTGCTTTAAGCGCATGTGGTTAAGCATGTATTAGCTAGCTAGTATTTCTGTGATATACAAGTTTAACGCCACATATCTTGCACTGCACGTTATGGTCGTCCTTTTTGTCAACATTTCCAGACATCACTCTTCCTGGTCGTGGCTGACATGGTGCATGTAGTGCCAAATGAGCTGTAGCCAAAACCAACACACTGCGCAGATGCGCGAATAGTAAGATGTTACTCGAATACTGATGTCAATGACAAGTACTCAATTACTCGCGTAATCGTACCCACCCCTGAGCACAGTCAGGTAATTTTACACAATCAAAACCATCTATTTCTGCTAGATGATTTCAAGATTAGGTTTGGCCTTCTTAGCACTACTGAAGAGAAAAGTAGAGTGCAGAGAGTAGAGAGAAATCGGTAACACATTTATGTGACCATGTCAACAATAAAATAAATAAATAGAAATATGCCAACCTTATCCTTTATTACATACATTTTATTACTGCACATATGCCTTGAATAGTAAAGTTGTTTTGAGTAATTATATATACTCAGCTTTATTCCATTACAAATTAAGGTAATATTACCTTAATCTACTCTGGTATTTTTAGTCAAATTATTGTGATAATTATCTTTGACATTGTTGCCCAGCTCTAAGAAAATGCCTCTAATGCGCATTCCTGTGACTCAAGCCCGTGTCCTCGACTGCCATCATCCCATTTGCTAACCTTTGACGAAGGCATTGCCTCTGACATCCTGTGACAGGCGTAGAGCAGTCCTCTTCAGTGCCCCACTGGGCACCAACTCCAGGAGGTCATGGATGTTCTCATTGTAGATCTCACAGAAAGAAACCCAAACTGAGAACTTAGTGTGCGATTCCACCTCGAGGCTGACATTGTCTTCTGCTACTACAGTGGTCCCCAGCATGGTAGAACCTGGAACATAGACAAATATTTGCTGGCATCATCCTGGGGAAAATACAGTAACTGTGCTTTATTCAACATATTTCTTGTCTTTTGTATTTGACTTTAGCAATATTCATCAAGCTAGCAAAACAATTGTTCTGAAAATACACAACATGGAACACAAGACTGGTGAAAGTAATAAACAACAAGTAAAAGGGTATAAGAAAAAAAGTACGGTTAAACAGACTGAACAGGTTGAACGAGAAATATTGACCTCCCCATACCATTTGTGCATGCAAATCATCTGAACTTAAAAACACAAAATAAATCATTAAAAAAAATAGACAATAAAGAAAAGATAAATTCATATCTTACCTTCCAAGATAGTCTTACTGGTGGAGCTCATCTGGATGGCACTGCTCTTCTCACTCTAAAAGGGCAGACATAAGACAGAAACATAACAAATCACACCAAAAAAAGCATTTTTGTTGGCTTCAGGCATGGAGCTACACACTGAGCGATCCCTTAAAAGGAGTTACACTACTTGTATCGTGCAAAAAAATCATCCAAAAAAAAAAAAAAAAAAAAAAAAAAAAAACTGGCTATGGACTCAGCCAATACCTGATAGCTGATATGGTAGTTCAATCGTGCAAATTAAATTAAGACACCCCCATATTCAATTACCTAAATTATACACAGGTTTATCAGAGCAGGTGTAAATGATTAGAACGTTATTACAGAGCATTTTGTGTTAAGATTGTTGAAGCTTAAGGCTGAATTATGCTTCTGCGTAAGAAGAGCCTACGGGGGTTGTGTGAAGCACGCATTTCCTACGCAGCGCGTGTGTCCAACATACCTCTGCGAAACACACTGAACAATTCTCCGCCCACCAATGCAGACCCTGTGACGTATGGTCGCTGCTCTTCTGTACGTCTTTGTAATGGCGAGAGGACGAGTCGTATAGGTGCGGCTACTTGTGCACCTCCTTGGCCAGGCGTTCTTCCGCGAGATCCAGCATTCTCCAAAGTTTTCAAACACAACCGACGAGTCGAGACATAACAGTTGTTTTAAAAATGGCGCTGCTGGCCGGCACAACAACAGGATGTGATGCCGGTTGCAACGAAATGCCGGAAATGATGTACTTCGGCGGACCAATCACAGCTCTTGTGGGGCTGTGTAGGGTCCGCGTAGTTACAATTTTTGGGAGGCGCGTGGCAAGGCTCTGCGGTGGTCGCACAATCTCCGTAAGCTTCGCACAACCCCCGTACGCTCTTCTTACACAGAACCATAATTCAGCCTTTATGAGTCTAGTAAGGGGTTTAAAAAGATCTCAAAAGAATTTGAAATCAGCCATTCCACTGTCCGGAAAATAATTTACAAGTGGAGAACATTTAAAACAACAGCCAACTTGACCAGGTCAGGCCTTCCAAGCAAGTTCACCCCAAGAGCAGACCCTAAGATGCTTAAAGAAGTCTAAAAAAATCCAAAAATATCATCACGGGACCTACAGCAAGCACTTGCTGCAGCTGATATGAAAGTGCATGCATCAACAATCAGAAAGAGACTCAAGTTTAATTTTCATGGGAGGTGTGCAAGGAGGAAACCTTTACTGTCCAAGAAAAACAAGAAGGCAAGACTAAAGTAATCCAAGGAACATACAGACAAAGGCCAGGACTTCTTGAACAATGTGCTTTGGATAGATGAGTCTAAAATTGAATTCTTTGAACCATCATTTCCAGGTCTTATCGTAAAAATCATGTAGCCTAGTAAAACAGTGGCAGGTAAATCCTAGGCTGGAAGTTTACTGTTGTCAAGGAGAAATGACTACGTTGTTTGTTGTGCCAAAATCAGCAGAAACTCAGGACTGAGAGTTTACCTCTTTCAGCTGTCTGAGAAGGCTTCTTTTACAAACTGCCTCCTCAGCTTGTTGCTCCTTTGTGAGCCTCACAAACTCTCGGCAACGATGGGGTTTGATACTCATCTGGGTGTAAACCCGCTCCTCTATGCTGCTGAAGATCACATTCAGAGACCTGGGTAGAATCCCTGCATCACCATCTGGACCTGAGGTTACAACATAACAGCACATTATTGTGAGCAGATTACTTCAGATTGGGCAACTTATACTATATACATTACACATCCATTACCAGCTACAAATGATTTATTGGACAGGTTTTTGAATGATCATTTCTCAAGCACATGTACACCTATCCATTTCATTTCACCAAAGCGAGGAAATGTTTTGGCAGATTGGACTACTGCCTTTGTGTCAAAACGCTCTTCCGTATCATTGCTTAAGGCATAATTCCAGCCATTTTTTACTTGTTTTTTACCCTTCATGATAATGAGTTATGATCGATCATATTATCATAATAATAATTTTTAATCATAAAAATAATTGCAGCAAGTCTAGCACTTTAAGCTAAGAGATTCTGGCAAACATTTACACTAGTGTCTGATAAGATTTCCTTATGTCACACAGCCAACATTTGCATGGTTGTAGTATACAAGACAGACTGGCCAGAGGTGCTCCAACAGAATGACTGACTGGAGTCTGGACTCCACACCAGGTCGCTCTCTCCCTCTATCTAAAAGGTCACAAGCCACCCTCTACTGTTGCAAAATGCCGCACTACCCTCCCTGCTGTGGGACTAAGGCATCAGGTGACACATCACTATCTTCTACAGGGGCCTCCTGGGGACTTGCTACATTGAAAACCTAATTACATCACTGGTCTCATATCATGATGATAATACAATATCAAAATACTGCCCAAGCAAAAGCATTATTATTATCCAACGTATAAGCTACACAGTAGGAATTAGTTTCATGGCAATGACACTTCCTAGACTAATTCCAATTTAAGCATGCAAATTATTTGTAGGACTTATGCATTGGAATCCCATTTTGCATCACTTATTGATGTGGTCTAGATTGAAACTGAAATTTTTTTGCTGTTAAAGCTTATTAGAAAACATATCTGAAGGAACATGAGGGGGGAAAAAAAGTCACATTTTCAAACATTTAGTATAAATACAATTAGGACACTTTTTCCTCTGAGGAAATAAAAACTATTCGGCAATTAGCAAGCTGCAATAATCAGATTAATTTTAAAAAATAAAATAAAATGTGCAGCCCTGCTTAAATGTACAACTGTGTGAAACAGACCTAAGAATGTGAAGGTTTTCCCAGCGTTGGTGACTCCATAAGTGAAGACCAGGGAGTTTCCTCCTTCAAGAACATCTCTGACAAGGCCCTTCACTGTCCCTTCAAACAGCTCTCTCTGTGTTGTGTCTGGACCATAGACCTATTGGGATGAGGGAAAAAAAAATGCGCATTTTGCTTTTGACTCATCGGCTCATCTGTATAACTGTACAAAAATAAAATATATAAACAGCTCAGTATTGCAGTATTATTTTTTGTAATACTACTACTGATTCTCAAGCCCCTTGTATTGTTATGTATCCTTTGTGCACCTCATTTTCCTACGATGTTATGACATGGAAATATTAGTGCACCTGCATTATGCTGATTCTGTTTTATTAAAATGGAGGGAGAATTTGGAAATAAAATGATTTGAGTTAATCTATCTCCACTGAATGTTGCTGAGGTGTTATGAGTCGCTACTGACACCAACCTGAGAGAACTGGAAACGCTGAACAGGCTGAGGAAGTGATTTGTCACTAAGCCTCACTGACAGTGATGAACTGGGGGGCTTGAGAAGAACCATATCAGGGTGCTCAATGGTGACACAGTCCTGTAACAAATGCAAACAAAACAGGAAACACAGATATTATGTATTACTTCGGACATTTTTTTGTCTAGCTAAATGTGCTTATCCAAGTATCCCATAAAACCTTTTATGTCAATGGCACTACCCTAATTAGAAGGAAACTAAGAACACAAGCAGAGCTTCTATCTTCAAGACTGCAAATGCTTGTAATAAATTCCTAATAAAAACAAAAATTAATTAAATCACTATCATGAAATACACCCAAACAAGAGCCACTCAACCAAACAGACAAGCACACAAACCATTACATAGCTATGTTCATTCAGGACACCCCACTACATTTACATCTCGATGTCAACATTTACACCTACCTGTGATTCACCATTATCACTCTCTGCTGAGGTGAAGGGTCGGATACGGAGGTAAACCTGAAGGTGCTCTGTCTCCTCAAAGGTGGAACTCTGCACACCACATTCAGATTAAATCAGCAAAAGCCACAGGACAGTGATTCATGTCATTCAGTCATTCATGTACAAAGAACTACTGAATTAGTCAGTGACAACATTTTCAAGTTTTAGCTGATGCTCTTATCTGGAGTAATTTGCTGTAAAACAGTAGAATGAATTTAAATTCCTACACTACCAACACTACATTAAGAAAGACAAAAGTCAAAACCACATTGCCAACACAATTAAATGGATTTTCTTTTAAAAAGATTTGCCTTATTCTTTTTTTTGTTTGTTTCGATTTTTTTCCAAGGGGCATTTATTATCTGCTAGATATATGGTGCCGACATTTTCTACTGCTTCAGGCTGTATACTCAGCTGTTGTTTTATGATTTAAAAAAAAAAATTCTCTCACACAAAATGCACTAGAAATAGTCATCTCCCACACATTGCCTATGGTGGCCAGTGGGTGACAGCAATCACATTGCATTCACTATTTTTTTTTTTTTTTTTTTTAAGTGAACAATACAATAATGTCTCTTCCAAAAGAACAGGAGCATTTTTGCCCACATAATTTAATGTTACAGGCATTTTGTGAACTTTCAAGGGTGTTGCACTGAGCCCTTGTTAATTTTAGAAGTTGCCCCCAGGGAAAAGAGATTCAAACTGAATGAAACAGTAAAGCATGTTTAAAGCTAGAACATGGAGTAGAGAAAAAAAAAAGCTCCTCGACAGAAGATCTTCCCAGGACAGAATTATCAGATGTCCCAGCAGCCACATTAAGTATTAAACATGAATAAGGTTTGGAGTGTTTAATCATATTGTTTGTAGGCAGTGTGCTCTGTAACACTAACAACACAAAGACAATCTGCTCCAGTGACAATGAATTGGACTGATTTTGCAGCTTAGTAGTGCCTTGCATCCCAAAGTTTAGAGAAGAAATCTACTTTTGCAACTAAGATATAGTCACCCATATAATTCCAAAAATGTAGAATATTTCACATAGCATACCTCTCCCAAAGAGAGCAAACTATGAACTCTTTGATTACTGCCCAGTTGCATTAATACTGATTGTCATGAAATCACACAAAATAATTTTGGCACAACAGCTGATCAAATTAGTAGGTTGCAAACTCAGTCCTTACTAATTTATATAAGAGGAGCCACAGTATAGAAGACATACTTGTTACAACTAAGTCTTTGATAATAAAATATTTGAATAAAACTAAATCTGCAGCCAGGGCACTCTTTGGACTTTACATCTGCATTTAACACAGTTCAGACAGAGGCCCTGTTGGAAAAGATCATGAAAAGGAGGTTAATCCATATTTGATACAGTGTTACTATACCTTTCTCACAGCACAGTTTGTTTAAGTCAATCAAATACAGTCAATGTCCATTGTAACTAACTCAGGGTCACCACAGGGGTGTGTTAGCACACCGTTTTTGTTTACACTTTAAACAGATGACTGCAAAACATTTGCAATACATAATTATCCACATGGGTACATACTGAAGTACTGTGACTACAGTGTTTCTGTCCTTGAGTACGTTTACATGCACACCATCTTCTGGTATTATTCGGAATAATGACAATATTCCAGTTGCACATGTGTCATGTAAACACGCACCGAACCCGATTAAGGTCATATTCCGGTTGGAGAGAATTGCGAATAAGACCCCTGGCATATGCCTGTTCCAACCAGAATATTGAGGCATGTAAACACCTTAGTCGGAAAATGCCCCGAAACGGAATATTCAGTCACGACTCCGCATGTTCGATGCTCAAGGAATTCTGGGGCATCTTTGTTGCTATGGTTACTGCAAGCGGGGAAAACCACAGACATAAACGTATATTACGTCTATGGGGAAAACGACATGGCTTACACTACAGCATGGCGAAAAGCAGCAAGAGCCAGGAGTCTGCAGACTTCCTTCAGCTAATGAATGACTTAAATATCATGGAGTATATTGATGGGAGAAAACACAGAAATAGCGTCAGAAGAAGACTTCTTTGTCTGTATTTCCGGCAGACCAGACACCTATACGCGTACTGCTGCCCCCCTCGGCCGAGTGTCGCATTACGTAAAAGAGTGGAATACGCCGAAACACAGGAACATGCCAAGGAATATTCCAGTTGCCGCAGCGCCGTTACCTTAACCAGAATATGACCCAAACCGGAATATGGTATGCATGTAAACATAGTCCTTGTTATATTAGAATGATTATTCTAGCAAGCAACAGCACTGTACAGATGGAGTGGAAGGGGAGGACTGTGAACAAAGCCCTTATATTAACACAAGGAAATTACAGGAAGCAATTTTTGGTCTTCCAGCGAAGTTTCACTCTGTCTAATGCTGAGACTAAAAAAGTTGCCTCCTATAAATCCTTGGGAAGTAATGTGGAGACTAGCTTATATTCTTCACTGTCTCTATATAACTGTTCTAACACCTGTTGGTATGCACATTTATTTTCTGCCTTTGCACTTCTATGACCATGTTGTGATTGCATTGTCACTTTGTATAAAGCATATATGTATGAAATGTGCTATAAAGCTTGACTTTGATCTGCTTTGTTTTGGAATAGGCATGTAGATGATCATATCTGCAGTAAAGTTCAATGTATCTATTAGAAGATTGAGATCATTTGGTGCAGACAGATTTTACTACAATTTTTACCATTCAGTAATACTGAGTATTATGCAATATGCATACTGCATGGTACAGCTGGCTTTTGTGTTCAGCTGAGGTCTAACGTCCAGATTATTGGCATATATTTTGAATGATTGGTCAAGCTCTTGATGGAGGATTTTAAACTGCACATAGAAAAAGATTGTTGACTCTGGCTGCTAATGTTACAACTGATCCATCCTATGTCTTATCAGAATCAGCAACAGAAATACTTACCCAATAATTACCCAATTTCCAAAGGGAAACTGTGTAATTATTTGAGGAATACAAATAGTCTTTCAACAACTCCTTTGTCCAACATTGAATAAAAATGCTAAATAAGAAAAAACTGGATGACTAGCTGGGAGGAGAAGGAGGATGGCGTACTGGTGACAGACTAAAGTGCAATATTTGTATAGTTGTTTATTAGCATATCAGTACATGTTAATGTTGTTGTTGTATGTGCATCCTGCCTGTCTGTGAACAGTGTGTCTCTGGAAACAAGACAAATTTCACTTTCTTCTGACAGTAAATCTAATCTAATTTAAAATAAGCTAAGCTAGAGGGCTGTCAGTTGAATCAGCCTGACTGGAAAACAATTGATCCTCTGGAATTGGTTCAGTGGCAAACAGACCACAGCTGTGTGAGAAGTTCCCTGTTGTCAATGTGCAAAAATGAATGACTGTAAAGTAAGGTGGTGAAGAAACTATTTTTAATGCAAGTGAATGGATACATCCAAAAAAAAGCTGCAGGTTACTGCAGTGATGTCCTGCAGAAAATGTGCCTAACTTACAGTGAAGTCACCTCAGGTAGTAGGGCTGAACAATTAGTCGAACGATTACCTAAGTGCAAAATCCAAATCACAAGAGCTGTAATTTTTTGATAAAGGTAAAATGTGTGTCAAAGACTCAAAACATTGTTGTAAATAAATTATGCTACTATGGCTTACAAGTTGTATTTTTTATATCATGACTCATATCACAATGGCAATATCTGGTAATCGATCACAATATATTTTTTTACCAAATCTTTCAGCCATACCAGGTAGTGCCACTGAGTATGTGAACTGTCTGCATACAAGCAATTGAGAACACACATTTGTCTTATGATGAAAAGACATGAGAACAGGCTGGAAGAGTGACTGTCCAAAAGCACGCAAGTTGAATACACTGCAAAATGAAACAAGGTAATTTCAGACTGTCAAGTGAATGTGAATCATTTGGGTCAAAAAACTAACGCAATTCAGTCAACAACTTTGTCAGGTTGAAGATCTAACTGCAACAAAAACTACAACACCAACAACTAAATGCTCATAACTGTATACTTCAACAAATTCCCTGACCACTGAACAGCATTTGCCAGTATACCATTCCTGTAAACTAACATTGCACAACATTTCGTCATTTTTAGATTGATCAATCAAAAATTCACAACACCAATCAAGTCCTTCTAAAACTCCTAACAGTGTCTGGTGAATTTAAGGACTAGCCATTGTCGCCAAGGCACACGTGTTGCTTTATTTAATTATTTTTTGACAAGTTTGATTTTGGGGTTTCAACATTAAAATTAGACAGCTACACACCTGTGAGTCTGGTAAGGCGCTGAACTCTGAGGAGAGGTTTCTCTTCACATCATCTACATCTACAGGTTCCGGTCGTTCAAGCCTGCTGTTGAAGCACGATTCCATCATCCTGTGACAAATCAACAAGAAGAGGTGGGGTCACACTGAATAACAACAAGGAAGGCAAAGTTCCAGTGAACTCAGTTAATTACATAAGTTAAATACACTAACTTCACCACACCATCCAACCATACAAACATTTTATATCAGTTGCGGTCAGTTTGACTCCAGTAATTTAAACTTCTAGAAAATGACTGCATTAAAAATTGTGACCCAAGTTTATGAGTCAGGTACGTAATGTGTCTTGTTGACTACCCAAAAAGCCATTTAAGTAAAACATAACTTTCCCCTCTCACTCCCCCCATACAAGTCCTTGTGGGAATCAGTCAACCAATAGTGCAAGCCAACATAATAACGATAGATAGGAAAAGGCTGATAGCTGATTTATTGGCCAATATAAAGCCCCCCTCCCCCACCCACCCACCCAACAAAAACAATAATAATTATAATAATAATAAATGTAAAATAACAATTATTATTATTAATATTATTATTGTTGTTGTTGTTGTTGTTGTTATCATTATTGTTATCATTGTTGTTGTAATAATAAAAATCTGGATCACAAAGCATCAAATTCAAAATAATTTATAAATAAATCTGGAACTGAAAATAAAACCATAAAATAAATCTAATATGTAAAATAACTCAATGGGTGGGAGCTTTTTTGTTTGTTTTTGGAGCAATTTTCCTCTCTCAAATTCACTAACTCCAGTTGAGAAGCCTGATATTGTAATGGGGGAAACAGAATTTATCTACAGTGTTGAGCTGTACAGTTGGAATAACTTCATCATATTACTTTGGATTTTTGCAGAATTAAATTAATTACTGTAAAAGACTTTCAATATCATTGACACCACTTAATTATTTTATCCATGTTTAGTCATGTGAAATATTTAAGTTACTCATTCATGTCTCCGTTGCCTAAGGACAAGGTAATTTTTGCGTAGAGTTTGTGTTAGTCATTTTAGTGTCTACTTGTCAGACATCAGCCGCTATCCAGATAGTTTGTGAAACATCCTACAGGTCAACCTCCACTCCACGATGTCATATCAACTATGACTGGTTGTCACAGGACTACAAGTGTGATTATGTTTAATTGAGAGTTTTTTAAAGATTATAAATGACATGTTATAGTGCCTCAGTGTCATCCAAAACAAATAAAACAAATGTGTGTAAAATGCTGATATTTCATAGGCTAGATGTTTTACACACCTAAAAACAGCCTGGAGTCAATTTAACCCCAGTAATTTAAACACAGATGCATACATTTTGTATCCATCTGTGTATGTAGCTCAGTGTGCAGGACCTTGAAAGCATACTATAATATTTATTATTCGTTTACCCAATTGTCCCCATTTAATTAAGGAAAGTCATTAAACATGAAGCAAAAAATGTTAATGTGTATTTACAGGCGTTAAACGCTGAATGGGGTCAAAGTGGCCCCACAGATAATAGGAGGGTTAAGTGTTTGAAGCTAAGCAGACTAAGCAGGCATGTTCTAACGCCTTTTATATGGAGAGAGCTACACGCCAAACGCTACTGACAAGCTAGTATTGCCTTGGCTATTGGTAAAACTTATACACCTTGCATAGCATGATTTAGGAGCTGGTAAATTCAGCTGATAATTTGCCTGGCTAAGCTGGCATCAAGCCGCTTGGCTAACAACAACGTTATTCCTCCATGGCTGAAACAATGTTTTGGCAGAATGACAAGCGGCCAAATTCGGTACGTTGCTAAATTAAGCGCAGGTTAGCTCAGTGTACAGCATGTATACCAAGTAAAAGCTAGGTATTTATAAGCTACCGTGCCTCTTTGCGGATTAGGAAAACTGCGCAAGTCTTTTGTGTTAAGTCTCTACAGAAACTAGACCGGATAGGAAACTTTTCGTGCTAACTCAGCTAGCCTAAAAAGATCTGCTGACGGGACAACCGCACCTGTCAACTGATTTCACCGAGCACCGAGAGAAAATGTCCGTTCACTTCGCCGATAAAAGCTCAGTTTAACGAAGCTGTTGCAGTTGAGCCACTATTTAACAAGAAAACAGACTTACATGAGAGGTACGTAAGTGACATTAGGCTGAGCCAGAAGGGAACTCCTTTGTGTATGTCAAATACAGCACAGCCGCGGTCTTATTTTGAATCAGACCAATCGGATTCAAACCGGAAGTGCTTCTGTTTTTTTTTTAAACGGTGCTTTCAAGTGTTCATTACAACTTCTGATTTTTGATTTTCCAAATCACAAATTGAAGGCGCTTGTCGTCGGCAGTGACAACACAAAGGACTATCGTCGTTAGTGACAAGTTGACTGACATATTTTCGTAGCTTAATCGGTAAAGAGAAAATTATTAATCACATAGTGGTTATTAGGTTCCCAGTTACTAGGTTCACAATTTAATGTTCTCCATGTATAAAGGAATATGGATATATTTCATTTCCAAAATTGTAACAATATAAAGGATGAATTAATTAAACAGGTGAGCTGCTGGTTATTTGAAAAAAGAAAAGGAAAAAAATACATATGACAAAATAAGCGCCAGTGAAAATACACACTGCCAGCGCTACAGTCATGACATTAATATTTACCACATCACATGAAGGTAGCGTTCGGGTTTCTTCTTCTTTGTGGTTTTAAAGAGAGGCTGACATCTGAGCTTAAATAAGAAGAGCGCCCCTGTTGTCCAACAGTCGTGTCACTTCATGTACCAAATACACCCACAAAAAACGTATTTTCATGATCACTGTTAAATCTGTATGTTCATTCATTTATTTATTCATTTATTCATTCATTCACTCATTAATTTATGTATGTATTTATTTATTTGTTTACTGGCAGTTGGGAGAACCTGAGATTCTTAAATGACAGTAAATAATCTCCAGAAAAGTATGAAGTGAGGAAAACTCCCTGTTGTAAAGACTAGCCAAACCTGTAACATTAAATTAAATTAAATTAAATTAAATTAAAATTAAAATTAAAATTAACCTCCAACACCAACATAATGGTAAATAAGATTTTTTTTTTCATATCACTTCTGTGTAAAAAAAAAAAAAAAAAAAAAAAAAAATCCAAATGACAAACTGACAGTACCGGTAAATGTAAAAGTTATGATTTTTTATTGCTGAGGAGCCTGTTATTTGAGAGTGGAGGCTTCACTCCTCACTGGAAACACAGCAGGAGCATTTCAACGTCCTCCAAATTCTATGGAAGAAGGCTCGCACACCGTTCTTCTTTTTCTTGATGCCATCTGGGGAGTTACAGAGTGCTGTGTATTACATCATGTTAACATTATGAATGTCAATTAAAATTTTATTCATAATTCAAAAAGATCAACAACTCACTGTCACTCTCTGCAGGCTCCGTCCCACAAACCTCAGGAGTCTGAGACAAAAAATAACACAGAGTATAAATATAACATAATAGAAGCACCAACAAAATATATTTCAGTGTTTTTAGGTTCATTCTTGCCTCATCACCATGGCAGCCTGAGATCTTTGTGATGAGGTTTTCCTCCTTCACAGCATCCTGAGTGAAGAGCCAACGGAAAAACACACAGTTGCTTTATAAACTGACTTTTCATTTACACACACCACACATCTTTTTTTTCCCTTTAGATTTGGTTTGTCCTCTACCTCACAGACGATGTGGGAAATCACATCACAGTCTGAATCCTGACGCAGGGACACTCCCTTCCCAGAATCCTTTGCTGTGTTCTGCTGAAGGTCGTGCAGCTTGTCCACAACCGTCTCCATCCTGAGAGAGGACATATTCTCAGACTGTGGAGACAAACAGTTTTAATCAAATGAAACTCTGTAAAAAGGTTGTTGTTGCTTCCAAACAGCCACATGCTGTGAGGCCATGTGGAGACAGCTGGGATTACCACAATGTCCTGGTGGTCAGTGATGTGTGGAGACACCTCTTCCAGCCCCTCAGAGGTGCTGAGCTCAGAGTGAGGCTTGCCGGACGCAGCAGTCTGGACTCTGCAGTCCATCTGCTGGTCGGCAGAGACCACAGCCTCCCTGGCGGTGAAGAAGCTGTCGTCGAAGCCCACCAGCTTGAAGGAGCGCAGCTGCACGAAGAAGTTGTTGTGGACCAGAGCCACGACCTCCTGGGCCACGGATGCAGACATACATCCCAGTAAATCAGATGGGAAGTGGCAGAAGTCAAACAGGCTGGGAGCTACTGTGCTGGCCAGCAGGTTGCTGATTTCAGCAGCAGCAGCTTCAGCTCTGTTTCCCCCGGCAGTGGCCGTGGTGAGACACTGAGCTCGGGAGAGCTGCTCAGAAACCTCTGGTTCCTCCAGGAGGGAATCCAGAGCGGCTCTCACCACCTGGGCTACCAGGCTGCCAACACACCGCTGAAGCATCTCCAGCAGCGAGGGGAAGCCACAGTTTCTGTCCAAAAATGGAGCAGCTCTCAGAAAACTGTCCAAGAGGGACAGGAGGATGGCCTCCACATTTTCCTCTGCTGCTGGATGGACGGCTGAAAGCAGCATCTGAAGGCCCTCCAGTGTGATCTTCATGTGAACGGGAGAGAAAGAGAGGTTCAGTGAAGCTGAGTGACTGCTACATTATAGTTGGTACAACAGTAATATATGAATATTGTCTAAACTTTCAAAACTTTATAATAATGTTCCTTAACAAATTACTAATAAGGCATTAATAAATATTTAAAAGATGATCACGCCTACACTTATGAATGTTTGTAAAGTAGATACAAATACACTACTCACAAAAAGTTAGGGATATTTGGCTTTTGGGTCAAATTTATGGAAAATATAAAAAGTTCACGCTACAGTGATATTATATCATGAAAGTAGGGCATTTAAGTAGAAGCATACACTGGTGATTTCCTCATCTCAAACAATTTCTTGAAACAAAAGCCAACAACAGTGGTGGGTATACCACAACAAAAAATGTCAGTGTCAATAACTTGTCATGTGCCCTTGAGCATCAATTACAGCTTGACAACGACGTCTCATGCTGTTCACAAGTCGACTTATTGTCTGCTGAGGCATGGCATCCCACTCTTCTTGAAAGGTGGCCCTCAGGACATTGAGGTTCTGGGGTACAGAGCTCCGAGCCTCTACACGGCGACTCAGCTGATCCCATAGGTTTTCTATGGGATGCAGGTCTGAGAAAGTGCAGGCCACTCCATCTGAGGTAACCCAGTCTCCAGCAGCCGTTCCCTAATGATACGACCTCGATGAGCTGGAGCATCAAACGCCTGATATGAATTTTGCCGTTAAACTCCTTGTTAGAGAACAGCAACTTGTGCAAAAAGTACTGAAACACTGAACAGTTGGGCATGTGCATTCAAAAGTTTACAGGAGGTCACATTAAGTTCACCTGTAAAGGTTATAATGCATTTTAGGTTCATCCTGAAATTTCACCCGAAAGCCGAATATCCCTAACTTTTTGTGAGTAGTGTATATTCATAAATGTATATAAATTACTAAACAGTGATTATTGCTTTATTTATGAATGCATGTGAACATGAAAGAAAATTGACTGAAACAGCTGTACATATGTTTGTTACGTGTATCTCTGACTCTAACCCTTCACCTAACCCTGAATTACTTGTAAATAGTCACATAGATTTATAACCATTTTTATAACTACTTTATAAATGTAGCCATGATGCTCAGTTAAATGTTTTTGAGCATCTTTTGACTCATTTGTAAAGGAACATTATTATAAAGTGTCACTCTGGATTTGGGTTTCACCTTCCTGCCAAACTGCAGTGAAAGCTGATGTTCTCTCTGCAGCTCTTCCTGCAGCTCTTGCTCCATGTGAGTGAGGCAGTGGCGCCTCGCTGCAGTCCAGGCCTGTGCACATCGCAGGAGTGTTAGTCTCAACATGAACTTCATGGAGCTGATACTAAATAAATATGGCCTGAATGCTCCATGTTCTGTTTACCAGCTCAGCTAGAAGAAGGTCTCTCACCTTGGCCCTCTCTGCGATTTCCCAGAACCTGTAAAGATATGAAGGATTTTGTTATCCATCTTTTCAAAATGTTGTTCGTTTGTCTCAAGTGTAATATGGAAAGTGATGGAACAAGTTTGACTCACTCGTCCAGGAAGCATCGTCCTGCCATTAACCAGGACTTCATGTCCCCAATGGAGATGTGTGCAGGAACCTTATCCTGCACTGTATGTGGCCGACTTTTAGATCATGGCTTAAGGTCCTACAAGGCTATCAAGAAGCCCCTGATCAATGAGAGACAGAGGCTAGCCCAGTGTCATTGGGCCCAGGCACATAAGAACTGGACAGCCAGGAATTGGAAGAAGATTCTGTGGTCAGAAGAATTTGTCAAGAATTTAGTTTTGTTAGTTTTTTTTGTAAACAATAAACCAAAAAATATAATTTGTAATGTGTAAACTCCAACGAATGACTTTCATGGATACAGATTACACTTACATGGACTGTTGCCATAACTGGCAGTAAGGTTTTGAGTATATTGTTTTGCTTGTGCAATGAAATGAAATGTGGAAAAAGAATTTAGTTTAGTTTATAGACTGTGAATCTTGTTTGGAAATTTTATTGTAGCTGAAGAACGCTAAATGGCCATTTTCCAAGTGTAATAATTTCTGTTGCATTTTTTTTTTTTTTTTTTTTTTTTTTTTATATTTTCATCAATACATGGTACCATTCCTTTACCAATTTGCAATATTGTGTGATTCAAGACTGTTCATTTCCTCCCTGAGCCGAACCCTCTTCTGATCACTGGTCCAACTGTTTATTTAAATTTAGTTATATTACTCATTTTTATAATTTCCTATTCATATAGGCTACACAAAACTTGCTGGACTTACCAGGGCTATGACGCTCAATGAAATCCGTGGGTCCTTGACGAGAGACTCAATGCTCTAGCGGTTGTTATTTACTCGACCACTAGAGGTCGCTTAGCCTTGACACGTACCCATGGGTTGTAAAAAGCTGCTTAAGTACAAACGGCCTTCTGTGTTGTTTAAAGGGGGATGACAGGCGCCAAGTACACATACAGTGAATTCAGAAAGTATTCAGACCCTTCACTCAGTGCTTAGTTGAAGCACCTTTGGGTTATTAATTAAAATTAATTTTCATCAAAGACTACCTCAGGAAAAAAAAGTGGGGGTGGGGGGTGGAAACGTGTTTGTGAAAGTGCATTTATAACAACACCGGCAGCACATGACTACAATGCGCCTGACCTGGTTGAACTGAACTGAAGTGTGTTTGCCCGCTTGGTGCGGTTTGTTTGTATAGTGAGAACATCCTAACTGAACTCTGGTGCACGGAGCTGCCCCTGGCTGATCTGGGGCCCTAGGCAAATTTTGTTATGAGGCCTGCCAAGAGTACAACGGGTACAAAATAATTAAAAAATAATAATAATTATTATTTGGCTACATTAATATTGAGATGTTTTGCAAAATGTTGACACTTAAGAGATAAATGCGATGTGAAGATAAAGATGTTAACAGGCCATTTAATGAATGGTAATGTCTGCTGCTGTGAATAACTGAATCTCCAGTAGCCTGTAGAGACTCTCATGCTGTGAATTACAGCTGAAGTGTATAATACAGCCAAAGTTTGACATTTTTACTTAAATAGCATACCCACCTTCAAGTGAAGCTGGGGCTTCTTCTTTTTTTTCCCTCATGCTTGCACTGGATTCAAATTGTCTTTCTGTCACCATTGCTTCACTTGCAGTGGTGCCCCGCTCTTAAAACTGATTGGTCAGATGTTGACTGTCAGTCATTACAGCAGTGGTTCCCAACCCAGTCCTCAAGGACCCCCTGTCCTGGAGGTTTTTGTTTCAGCTCTACTCTTTCACACCTGATCCATTTAAGGGCTTCATGTTGATTGGCTGAAACAGATCTACCTGAAGAGGGCGTGCATGAAGGTGCATAGGCCTTAATTGGATCAGGTGTGAAAGAGTAGAGCTGAAACAAAAACCTCCAGTACAGGGGGTACTTGAGGAGTGGGTCAGGAACCACTGCATTACAGCAATGCGTGCGGTCGATGTCAGATCTCAACTGACTTGACATGGTGTGGGCCTCACAAGTGATGGCTTGAGGGCGGTCCCTGCAGGCGGCCCTGCTGGTACACACCAAATATATGGACCATTTGAAAGAAGTGGTCTGAGACAGCTTTAAAACAAACTCTGGAGTGGTTTATTTGACTCTGACATTCATATGTGTTTATGTCCACACTATTTTTCACACTTTTTTTTTTTGCTGCCGGGTGCTATAGGAAAAAAGTGAAAGCGTTTTTTCAATGCTATCATTCATAATTTTTATTTAAACATGAGTCACACAGTTTCTTCTCTGACTAATAATAAACAAGCATGTAAACAACCTTGTCACTTTGGTTTACTCAAAACTTAGCATGAAGTGCTCATCATTGGTGCAGAGGCATCGATGTGAGAGTCATTTTTATTCAAGCTCCCAATGTCATCGTCTCCCTCAGCACCAGCAGCTGATGCTGGTTGGTTTGGTGAGTGCTGAGCTTTAACTTTGAATACATCCCACTTCTCAGAAAGCAGGCCTTTGTTGAAGAGCAGAGAAGACAGGTAGGAGAACAACAAGATGGCAGCAAAGGCACACAGCATGCACATGGTATTGACTGGAGCACACTGGACATAAACACCATCCTCATGAGTGCATCCTGGGAAGTGGATGACGGCTGGCAGTCCGATCATGGACTCTCCACACAACAGTCTCAACAAAATCCCCACCAGCCAGCCCATAATAGCCCCATACACATTAGAGATGTTGAAGAAGAGGACGCACACCAGTTGAGGAAGGATAAAGACGTAGGTTATCAATGAAGCAAGAAACCAGAACACTACAACACTATTTTGGAAGATGGTGAGTGTTGTACTGACCAGGCCCACTATTACCACTGTGACACGGATCACCCACTGGATCTCTCTCTCTGAAGCCTAGAGGGAGGAGACACAGGGAAGAAAACATGGTGAGATGATCAAGTCCTACTGCTGTATTCTCTCTACCACCTCTCCTGTCCCTCCTCTTTTCTGTTCTTTTCTTCACTATCACACTGTATTTTTTTCTTTCCCCTCTCAAGCATTTTGTGCTAGAAGTATAGAACATCTTAGTAACAAATATAATTACTTAAAACTGTCAACATTTTGAAAAAGTAAAATGAAAATAAATCTGTTGAATATGCATTTTAGGCCAGGGCATCTGTTACTCCACAATATCTCATTTACAATGGCATACTGTCACATTTTTCCTTTTTCATGAAATTGCTGTAGATTTGATATGAATATTGGTATGATGCCCTGATGATGAGCATGCAGGTGTGTGAGTACTTGAGGTACTGTGTGTACAGTCCACAGGGTGTCCAAATAAATATGCCAAAGAGGCTGAATATTATTATTGTCTCCGTCACATTATTCCTCCAAGCTCAGCGCTGGTGATGCTGCAAAGTTCAACAGGTTATGGGCCCATGAGCAACTCGGAGAAAAGTCTTTTTGTTGTTGTTTTTTTGATGTTTTATTGCCAATAGAAAGTCGCGACGGACAGCGTGCTAACAGCTAACAGATAGCATCACTGAGGAACAAGCAGGTGGCCTCGGCTCATGTTTGACAGAGATGAGACCAAGTATGAACTGTGGGAGACTAAAGTGCTGGGACATTTGCACTTCACTAAAGAGTATGGTTCTGAGAGAGCCCCACAGCGAAGACGAGGTAGCGCCAGACGGTAAGAAAAACGCAGAGTTGATTCAACTTTTGCATGATAAGAGCCTCTCGTTACTTATGAGTGATGCACCCGACAATGCAAGAAAGGCACTGAAGATATTGAGAGAGTACAATGCCGGGAAGGGGAAGCCCCGCATTATCAACCTATCACCATGCTGGCATCGTTTCAGAAAACGAGCAGCGAGACAGTTACAGACTACATCATCAGGGCAGAGATCGCCATTACGGCGTTACGTAACGTGGGTGAGACATTGGGCGATGGTCTACTCATTGCTATGGTTTTAAAAGGGCTGCCTGAAAGTTTTAAGCCATTTGCAATACATGTAGCATACAATGAGGACAAGATAATGTTTGCAGAGTTCAAAACAAAACTACGCAGTTTTGAAGACATGGAGAAGTTAACCAGTGATAATGTGATGAAGACTGTGGCGAGAGCCGGGCGGAGGCCCACCAGGTCAAGTGCACAAAATAGGGACAATGAAGATGCAGACATTGTATGTTTCAAGTGTGGAATAAAGGGCCACTGAGCGAAAGCATGCAGACGGAAGTCATGGTGCAGTCACTGTAAGAGTGACACCCACAATGATGCCTCTTTTAGACGTAAAGATACACAAGATGGAGCGAGGAAAATCGCGGATGAAAGCGGCAGCGGATCTGGAGCAGCGGCGGCAGCAACGGATTATGCCTTCAGGATCAAAGATGAAGGCAACAGGGTTCAGCAGCAGCCAGCATGCAGCATCAAGGAGAAGGGCTTGATGGTCGACACTTGAGCTACTTCCCACTTGAGTTAATTCACCTCACCAAAACGGTACTGAAGAGAGGGGCTGGCGTACCCTTTTTGAAATGGGCAAGTGTATGCTAATTGAAAGTCAGCTACCCAAATGTCTGTGGAACTACACTGTCCAAACGGCAGCCATAGTACGAAACAGATGCTTTAGTAAGCAAACAGGGAAGGCCCCTTTCCAGATGCTGACACATAAAAAGCCAAATTTGTCAAAAATGCAGAAATTTGGGTCTGTATGTTACACATACAGACAGGACAAGGGAAAGCTTGATTCCAGATGCAACCAGGGACTTTTTGTCGGTTATGATAAGAACAGCCCTGCCTATTTGGTTTATCATCCTGACACTGAGAAGGTTCAGAAACACAGATTTGTTAAATTTGTGAACAAGGTAAATGTGGAAAAGCAAACATAGACAGTTGAGACAGAACCAAATGATGATTATGACAGAGGGAGACAGCCTATGGCTGACAGAGTCACACAGGAGGTTTATGAGAGACACTGAGAATCCACAAGGTGGTACATCTGATGATTCTAACCAAAAAGAGTCAAATGTGACAAGTGGTGAATCCGCCAGTGGGAGGTTACTAGAGAGAGGAGAAAACTAGTCATTTAAGGGATTTTGTAACTGACAACACTGATAGTGATGAGATCCATACTACCACTGATTACTGTTACAGAGCAGTGTGTGGTGTCCCACATACTTTTAAGGAAGCTATGGAGTCTACTAACTCAAAACAGTGAGTTAAAGCTATGGATGAAGAAATCCAGTCATTAAAAGAAAACAACATTTTTACCCTGACTGCTCTGCCAAAGGGCAAGAAAACAGTGGGGGGTAAGTGGATTTATTCTGTTAAGAGTGACATTGAAGGAAATGAAAAAGTACAAAGCAAGGTTTGTAGCAAAGGGTTATAGCCAGCAGATGGGAATTGATTATGGTGAAACTTTTTCCCCAACAGCCAATTTGGCAAGCATAAGGGTATTGCTAAAAGAACAGAACAGGAGAACCTGTTACCCCACCAAATGGATGTGAAAACAGCTTACTTACACGCTTCCATTGATTATGAGATCTACACTGATCAATAAGAAGGTTGTGAAGAAGGGGAAGGTCTGGTGTGTAAGCTAGAGAAATCTTTGTACGGTCTTAAACTGGAATAGAATTTTGCACGATTATCTAACTGAAAATGATTTCACACAAAACCCAGCAGATAACTGTGTCTATGCCAAGGAGACAAAACCTGGGAAAGTGATTATGATCATTTGAGTTGATGACTTGATAATTGCTGCTAGCAATGAAAAAGTATTGAAGGATGTAAAAGAGACGCTTTCAGCCAAATTTAAGATGAAAGATTAAGGCAGACTTAAGCATTTTCTTGGTATTGATTTCAGTCACACTCACTTTCACAGGAAGCATATGTCAACAGGATATCGATGAGGTTTAATATGCAAAACTGTAAACCCAGAGAAACTCCCTGTGATCAAAAATTGTGCTACACAGAAGATGCTGTGATGTGAGGATGTACAGAGAGGCTGTAGGCAGCCTTATATATTTAACCAGGGGCGCAGATAGGACTTTAGAACTGGGGGGGACCAAGCTGTAAATACTTGTGTGTGTGTGTGTGTGTGTGTGTGTGTGTGTGTGTGTGTGTGTTTAATACATACATACATATATATACATATATACAGTATATATATATATATACAGTACAGGCCAAAAGTTTGGACACACCTTCTCATTCAATGCGTTTTCTTTATTTTCATGACTATTTACATAGTAGATTCTAACTGAAGGAATCAAAACTATGAATGAAAACATGTGGAGTTATGTACTTAACAAAAAAAGGTGAAATAACTGAAAACATGTTTTATATTCTAGTTTCTTCAAAATAGCCACCCTTTGCTCTGATTACTGCTTTGCACACTCTTGGCATTCTCTCCATGAGCTTCAAGAGGTAGTCACCTGAAATGGTTTTCACTTCACAGGTGTGCCTTATCAGGGTTAATTAGTGGAATTTCTTGCTTTATCAATGGGGTTGGGACCATCAGTTGTGTTGTGCAGAAGTCAGGTTACTACACAGCCGACAGCCCTATTGGACAACTGTTAAAATTCATATTATGGAAAGAACCAATCAGAATAGAATAGAATAGAATAGAATAGAATAGAATAGAATAGAATAGAATAGAATAGAATAGAATGTCTTTATTGTCACTGTACAATGTACAACAAAATTAAAAGTGCGATCCCTAACGGTAATCAAGCAGTGGGGTAGAAGCTGTTTTCCAGCCTGTTTGTCCTGGCCTTGATGCTTCTGTACCGCCTGCCTGATGGCAGCAGCTCAAACAGTCTGTGATCTGGATGACAAATGTCTTTAACAATGCTCTGAGCCTTTTTGAGGCAGCGGGAACTGTGCAGTTCCTCCAGTGTGGGGAGGGTGCAGCCGATGATCTTTTGGGCTGAGCTGATGACCCTCTGGAGGGCCTTCTTCTGGGCCACTGTGCTGCTGCAGTACCAAACACAGTTACAATAAGTTAGTATACTCTCAATGGAGCAGCGATAAAAGGACACCAACAGTCTCTGGGTGATGTTATTTTTCCTTAGCACTCTGAGGAAGTAGAGTCTCTGCTGGGCCTTTTTCAGCAGCTCTGTGGTGTTCACACCCCAGGTCAGGCCCTCCTCGATATGAACTCCCAGGAAGCGGAAGTCTGCCACCCTCTCCACACAGTCCCCATTGATGGTTAGTGGTATCATGTCCATTTTGTTCCTCCTGAAGCTAACTAAAGAAAAACGAGTGGCCATCATTACTTTAAGAAATGAAGGTCAGTCATTCCGGAAAATTGCAAAAACTTTAAATGTGTCCCCAAGTGGAGTCGCAAAAACCATCAAGTGCTACAACGAAACTGGCACACATGAGGACCGACCCAGGAAAGGAAGACCAAGAGTCACCTCTGCTTCTGAGGACAAGTTCATCCAAGTCACCAGCCTCAGAAATAGCAAGTTAACAGCAGCTCAGATCAGAGACCAGATAAATGCCCACAGAGTTCTAGCAGCAGATCCATCTCTAGAACAACTGTTAAGAGGAGACTGCGCCAATCAGGCCTTCATGGTCAAATAGCTGCTAGGAAACCACTGCTAAGGAGAGGCAACAAGCAGAAGAGATTTGTTTGGTCCAAGAAACACAAGGAATGGACATTAGACCAGTGGAAATCTGTGCTTTGGTCTGATGAGTCCAAATTTGAGATCTTTGGTTCCAACCGCCGTGTCTTTGTGAGACGCAGAAAAGGTGAACGGATGGATTCCACATGCCTGGTTCCCACTGTGAAGCATGGAGGAGGAGGTGTGATGGTGTGGGGGTGTTTTGCTGGTGACACTGTTAGGGAGTTATTCAAAATTGAAGGCACACTTAACCAGCATGGCTACCACAGCATCCTGCAGCGACATGCCATCCCATCCGGTTTGCGTTTAGTTGGACCATCATTTATTTTTCAACAGGACAATGAGCCCAAACACACTTCCAGGCTGTGTAAGGGCTATTTGACCAAGAAGGAGAGTGATGGAGTGCTGCGGCAGATGACCTGGCCTGCACAGTCACCGGACCTGAACCCAATCGAGATGGTTTGGGGTGAGCTGGACCGCAGAGTGAAGGCAAAGGGGCCAACAAGTGCTAAACACCTCTGGGAACTCCTTCAAGACTGTTGGAAAATCATTTCAGGTGACTACCTCTTGAAGCTCATCGAGAGAATGCCAAGAGTGTGCAAAGCAGTAATCAGAGCAAAGGGTGGCTATTTTGAAGAAACTAGAAAATAAAACATGTTTTCAGTTATTTCACCTTTTTTTTTTTGTTAAGTACATAACTCCACATGTGTTCTTTCATAGTTTGATTCCTTCAGTTAGAATCTACAATGTAAATAGTCATGAAAATAAAGAAAATGCATTGAATGAGAAGGTGTGTCCAAACTTTTGGCCTGTACTGTATATAGTAACCTTTTAATTCACTGTTATATAGTAACTTTTTAATTCAAGGTTACTATATATATAGTAACCTTGTAAGGGGGAGGGGGGGGTTGAATCTTGCGTCTATGTTCAAGCATAACTGGGAGGCTGCTGCGCTGTACTGCCACCTGCCGGGCTGGAGGGGAAATGCGGGAGATTTAAACTCAACTACTGAATTCAGTCTATCCCTCTTGTAGTGCTCATGTCATACTTTAACTGGTTTGATAGGATAGTTAAGTCCTTTATCTGGAATGGTAAGAGACCCCGTTTACATCTCAGAAAACTGCAGAGACCAACAGATAAAGGAGGACTGGGGCTACCCAATATACTGTTTTATTACTATGCTTTTAATCTAAGACACCTAGTCCACTGGTCACTTCCTCCAGAGAGAGCACCACCCTGGCTCTGTATTGAGCAATGTGCTGCCCCAGTGCCACCACTCCAATGTTTGTCCATCAAACTGACAAGAGAGGTTACATCTCATCCAGTATTCAATAATCTAAAAGAGATACGGATGAAAGTTACTAGGTTGTTTGAGGCTGATCCCTTTTTGAATGCATCAGCAAGTATATGGTTGAATCCAAAATTATGAATTAACAAATCCCCCATATGTTGGAAAGACTGATTGGAGAAGGGCATTGTCACTCTAGGAGATCTTTTTTATAACAATACACTGAAATCCTTTGATGATTTGGTACAGCAATTTGGAATCAGCAAGACACAGTTTTATAGATACTTAGAACTACATCACATGCTATTGGGGAAGTATTAAAGTCTAGGACTTAAGTCCTCTGTTTATTACTCCATGATGATCCAGACAGTAGGGACCATGGCCCTACTAGCTATTAAAAGTACGTGGGAGAGGGACCTTAATCTGACTCTGGAGAAAGACAAGTGGGAAAAGATTTGTAAAAACATAAAAACCAAGAGTAAGGTTAATTCAGTTTAAAATTATACATCGCTTCTACTGGACCCCATCCAGGTTGTTCAGACTAGGTCTAATTGATATCTGAAGTCTGAAGAGGGTCATCTTTTACATGCCCTGTGGTCCTGTGAAGTACAAGAATTTTGATCATGGATACACATTCTCCTCAGAGAGATCTCAGAGAGTGAGATAGAGTTCTGACTGTTTGTTTTAGGAGATGATTCAGTCTTAACTGAAGGGAATAAACACATCAAAAGGTGGTTTCAAACCAGCATTATGATAGGTAGACAGATACTTCTCAGAGAGTGGAAGACTGAGGGAGTACCCTCAGGCCAGGAATGGACTGCCAAACTAGGGTGTCGATTTATCTTGTTTTCTGTTAAGTTGATTTGTATTGAGAAAACAATAAAAACTGTTAATCACACAAAAAAAAAAACATGAGGGAATGTAAAGGCCTTTGAGACTGTAAACAGTGATATTGGGCTTTAAATAAACTTGAACTTTTTCTCACCTGGGTCCTCAGGACAGTCTTGTAGACATTAGAGGTGAACATAGAGGTTGCGGACAGCATGGCAGAGTCAGCCGATGACATCACAGCAGCAGCCACAGCTCCAATACCAATAATTGAGATGTAGGATGGAGTGAGATGCTGCAGGACGAGGGGAACGACCAGAGCTGCCTCCCCACGCTCAAATGGAGATGGAGAACCATAAGAGGTCAGGTTCCAGTCTGAAGCAAGAGCAGATAGGACACACATATTGACACACATGCAGTAGGAAAAAGGGAGCATGAAAGATGATAAAGAAAACATACATTTTCAGTAAAACTGAAAAGTTAGACAAAGGTTGTAAAGGACTGTTACATTCCTGGACACAGAAAAAGTATAGGGTGTAACTTCCTATTCCTGATTCAGCTACTGAATACGATGGCCGTTGCATCAGTGAATACCAATGGCATTTATTCAACCCCTTTCACCCTCCAACAGAGGTACTAATCAGGAGGGCCCCTTATGTCCCCATCTCTTCACTATTGCTATTGAACTTCTAGGAGGGAACGAATCACCAGATTGAACACAAGCCACACATTATCCTTTTATGCTGATGACCTCCTTTTGTATGTTTCTAATTGAGTTTCACCTGTTCCAGTTATGCTAATCATTTAATGTCTGGTTTTACAGGCTCCTGTCTTGGATAAACATACCTGTGGAGGCAGCCGCTGCTCCAATCAAAATAGGGGGAAATGCAAATAAAATGATAGCAGCAGCAGCAACAAAGCAGCTTATCCTGGCTGTGGCTGAGGAAGATGCAGACAAAGTCCTCTGGTGGAACTCTTGACAGGCCATGTTACTCATACCCTTTAAAAAGCAAAGAAACATCATATCATAGGTCATAAGTCAGAACTGGTGATATAACAGTTCACAAACTTCATGGTTTGGTTCAATATGATACAGAGGTGTCTTGGTTCAGTAACTTTTGATTCAGCAAAAAAAAAAAAAAAAAAAAAAATGTGAATACCAACGAAATTTCCTTGATTTTTACCGCATAATTAAGTATAATCTTTTTTTTGGTTTGAACAATGATGGAGCTATACCTGACCCATCCTCTGGGGTGTCTTCTTATTAGCATATGAAAGGAAAACACCAACAGCTCCATATTAAAACTAACATCTCAAAGTATGATCTGTTTGATGATGGTGACTGGCAATGACTTCCCATTCAGCAGTGAGGTAATATGCCGTTACAGTTAGCGGCTTTGTGGAGCTCTCCGTCTAGCCGTCTGCGGTCAGAGCATCGGCTGCTGCTTTGGACAATTCATTCTCTGTTTGGGCTTTTGTTTTTGCGAAGCAGTAAGTACTGTCTTGCTGAAATGGGCTCAGGAGGGAACCGTGTACAGGGGCTCAGTGACACTGAGCATGCTGTGAAAGCTGTGTGCCCTGCGGCTATAAATGTCCCAGTCGCCGCAGTGATTTCTTTTGCCCTGAATCAGTTGGGAACGGCTGTGTCTGCAGGAATGCTGCGGTGATAGTTTGTAGTGTGCATGTTGCTCAGTGTTTCTACCTGGTTCCAACTTCCACCTGTTGACACACTTGGGTGTCGTCGGCATAAATGAGCTGTCGTGTTTGAAGTGGTGGAGCCTACTCTTGTGCAGGAGAGGAAACATAACTGTTGTGTTTTATCCACCACTCTCTTGCCATTGTCCTCTTAAATCAGAGGGAAACCAAAGTGGCTCCAAAAGGCAGATCTGTTGGTTATTGGAGGATCTTCTATCTCTGGCATGGTAATGGCACTACAAGCCATATTGCAGCAAACTGGCATAGCTTAGTATGCCTCTCAACATGCCTCACTTGAGCTGCGCTGGAGTGATGTGTTTTTCTTTGGGGATGGGAGGGGCAGACAGCATGTTGCTTGCTATGTCATGTTGGCTGCCTTGTTGGACACAGTGGCACCTCTCTCTTTATACATTCATGACAGGCACAGAGAGCTTTTTTTTTTTTTTTTTTTGTTCAGTGACAAAATTATTTTGGTTTGTGATGTGTACCAAACCGAAATCTTCGCACCAAACATTTCAACATGAATACATGTATTGTTAAAACTAATTAAAGCAAAGTCAAAATAATGTGTTTTGTGCATTCATTCTTGTCAGTAGTCTTTGTTTCCCAACTTAAAGACAAGTCTTGGAATAAATTCATAGTCAGATACTTTCACAAGATTCCACATGAATGTACATGTATCAACAATTATACATGAATGTACAATCCTTCATAAATAAACAAACTTAATTTTTGATATTTTCCATGATATTTAAGCTTACCAAAACTAGGAAACTGTCAGTCCACAGCCAGGCTCTTTCTGCCTCCAGTGTACTGATCCAGGGGGCCTGGAAGGTGTTGTTTCGAGCCGTCTGAGTGATGTCCAAAGTGCAGGAGTTCATCAGGGCAAAGGGAACGCAGATCCACTACAGAGACACAAAGAATGTCTGACTCACCAACCAAAGTTTGAAAGATTTGAATGAGATTCTTTAAGCAGATTTGATTTGCTCTCTGCTTCTACAGCCAAACTGAACTAAAGGTTTCAGCAAATATTATACAGCATGGATTGGTCTTATAATATTGCCTTATTTCACGTGTGTAGTGTATTCAGTGTAATACATAAGTGAAGACTTCTGAAACATAATAAGCTTTTTCTGTTCTGATAAAGAGATTGACCAGTTAGGTGAAGGTCAAGCCAGATTAATTGTTTTGATTAGTTGTTGTTATGTGCCTATATGAGCGTGTTGAACATGTAAGGACTTGTTCAGGAAACAGCTGAAGCTTTAGAAATCTCTTCCACCATGTTTCTCAAAACACAGCATAAAAAGCAGTACATCATCTTATCTGTTTTGTTTAAATTTTGACAATAATTTCATTTAAAGTGAATAGTGCTGCAATCAGCGATTACAGGGTTCACGCCAACACAGACAGTTAGAAAATGAAAGCTTCACAGCTTATTAAAAAATTTCGACAAAATTTGGTGATATTTGGAAAACTTGTGTTTATGGCCAAATTTGCACCAGGCCATGTTTGGAACTGGTGGTGCCCCCTGTTGAGTGATGTCAAATTAGTTTTATTTGTGTGGTTCAACATTGTTATGAAACATATTCTGCACGTTTTGTAATGATTGGACAAAGAATTGAATTTCTGATTCATAGGCTGATTTTTTTTTTTTGCCTTTGCCATGTCTCAGTGGTCAATTTGATATATCTTCAAGTTTTGTGATGATCAGCCCAATGGTTGTTGCCTGTGGTCTATGTCCTGAGCCATACCCTTTTGAACTTCATTGCTCAAGATCTTGAACTAAGCAATATATCAACAAGCTTCATGCAACTTTTGATAACTATGGAGCAATAATGATCCACAGAAAATTTGGTAGCAATCACACCGAGGAGGAGATTTTGTGACAGTCGGATGTACAATGCGGGAGTTAATTTAGACCTTTATCATATAGCACCCATCAGGCCAAGTGGGGTCATATTTCTTGGGCAGCACTTGTATACAACTTGCAATCAATAGGCAAAATCTCATGTCCCTACTATTTATCATCTCAGGGGATTTTGAGAAAGCATTTCTGAAGAAGACAAAGAAGAGGAAAAATTACTAATAAAAACAAACAAACACAAACCCCTGAAAAATGACCAGATCTGTATGTTGTAGTGAAGAGGTTTGTTCTCTGTCCTGTACTCTTATCAAAGTCTGCCTGAGTGAAGAGTTTCATTTGACAGATTTTTTCTGAACTCCCAGGGCCCTTTTTCAGCCAGTTAAAGTGCTGCCCCTGGAACAGCTGGGGGTGAATCCAGGTTATCCAGGTCATGATATGCAAGTAAAGTTAAAAAATCAATTCAAAGTCAAAGTCAATTGGACTTGATAGTTTTTTTTGTTTGTTTGTTTGTTTGTTTGTTTTTTTTTAAGATGTTTCGCTTCTCCTCCTGACTGACTGGCAGGGAATCCCAGTTATTTAACCTCAGTGGGGTCGTTGTCAGGGTCATTGATACCACTAATATGTAGGTGCTCCTACATATTAGTGGTTTTAACGATCATCATTTAGAGTCGTTGGAGTCACCTGGTGTCAGGTGTAATCAACTGTTGTCACATGAGGTCAAGTGTGATTGGTGTTTGAATCTCCTGGTAAGGCATGAGAGGACAGCATTGTAAATGGGGATAGGTGGTGTCTGAGGCCTCCTCTGTTGAGTGATGGTTTTTCTACTTTGATGTAGGTAGCCTCTTTCACTCCTCTTTCAAACCACCTGTCCTCCCTGGCTTGAATAACATACAACCACAACGTACATATTCTCGTCTTCAAAAAAAAAAAAAAAAAAAAAAAAAAGTCTACAATCAAGTCCAGTTTACTTTGATTTTTTTTAACTTTACTTGCACCTGGGGGTGAGGTGTCTTTGCTCAAGGACTATGTTTAATAAAACCTTGGCCCATATAGTTGCAGGATAATTTCACTAACCAAGATATCCTCACTAAAAAAGTATTAAAACTGACACCGGGATGTAAGGAAACTCACCAAGCTGACAAAAATGAGAATGAGCTGTATGATGTCTGTGTAGGCCACAGAGTAGAGACCTCCCAGCAGTGTGTAGATAATGACCACTGCAGCAGAGATCCAGATGCTTACAGTGTAGGACAAATCCAGGATCACACTCATGGTAACACCTAAGACACAAACACATTAACAGTAAAACCACAGTTAGGAGTCACACACAAATCAGTCTGCTTTGTTATCACACAACCTCCTCCTTATCTGTGTAATAAGAAACTAAAATCAAAGGAGTTTTTCCAGACTCTAAATCTAGTTTCTAGAGTCTTTCTAGAGTGCAGCCATGCAGAGATACTTGTCAAAAACAGACAAGGTGAGAGTTGAGTGCTGTCCTTGTATCTTGTCATCTTGGGTAAATGACCCAACAGAGTGGCCAGAAGTAACAAACCTTTGTGCTGCTTTACTGAATCACCAGCTTACTGTTTTTATATGTCAGCAGTCCAGGTTCCACACTGCTTTAACTGGTGAGGTAATCAAAGAGCCTAAGTATGTAGCATGAGATAGAGATAGAGATAGCTATAACATTACCAAGCAGCTGGAATCAGTGGTAAATGATGAATTGAACTGTGATAAAGTGCTGTTCTGTGACTCACATAAAAGACACAAGAGATTTGTCAGAGGTTTTAAGTCATGTTCTGTCTCTAAACATTAAAGAGTATATCATTTATATCCTGGCAGAAATGTCCTGCTGCACTGGCCTCCAAAGGCTCAAACTTTCAAGCATGTTGCACCAACTAGCTAACTTCCTGCCATGCTGGCACAGTGCTAAAATGAAGTGTGGATGTATGCAACACTACACAACAACACTTCCAAACCATCATTTATTTAAAAAAAAAAAAAAAAAAAAAAAAAAATCAGCCTGCTGCGGTTCTCCGGTAGCTCACCTTATAGATCGTGTACCACTTATCAAGGCTGAGTCCTTACAGCAGCGGCCTGGGTTCAAATCCGAGCCCAGGACATTTGCTGCATGTCACCCCCACTCTCTCCCTTGCCTTTCCTGTCTCTCTCTACTGTTACTATCAAATAAAGCAGAGATGTCAAAAAAATATTGCCCTGTCAACACTCAGATAGGCACAAGTGCATTTACTGCTTGCACATGGTGGGCACTGGATGGAAAAATGACAACTGCTCCAGCTGGAAACTCGTAGAGACACTTGCAGAGTAGTCGTAGTAGAGAGTAGAGTAGAGAGTAGAGGCTGAAATGAACATTTTTTTTTTTTTTACGCTGACCAGTTCATTTTCATAACGTAGCTCTTTGAATGAGAAAGTGGATCTGATGATGTGGTGAATCAAGAATCTAAAGGCCACTGAATTCCCTGTTTACAAGTTTACAGCTGAGCAGCCTGTATTAGAACTTAAATACAGCTGCTGCAACAGACTGCTGGGTCCAAACGTCAGTAATCACAGTCAGGGTTTGTCTTCAATTTTTTTTTAGGGTCATGGGCGCTGCTCATGTGGTGACCGGCAGCAGGTTCCTTTGTGTCTGCATTTTTATTGTTTTATGTCGTCCTTTTAAAGTGGGCTAGAGTTTGGAAGTTGTTCTTAAATGGTCTTTTAGCTATTACGAGTCGGCTCAGAGATGGAGATTTTATATCTGTTGTTCTGGGCGATTTTCGCGGACCTTGTCTGGAGTCATCCGCACTCCCAAACAATTCAGTACACACGCGAGTTCCTTTTAAACCTTCAATGGAATCACCAATCTGTGGATTCCACACTTTCTTCACAGATCTCTAACATAAACAAGGAGATAATCAGTGATGCTGTGATAACAAGAAATGTCTTTAAGAAAGTGGCCTACATTAGGAAAAGAGGGAGGAAAGGTGACGTGCGGTAGCGTATTCGGAAGCAACTACAAAATAACCGTACCCCCCTGCCTTCCATCATCTTGGCCAACGTCCAGTCTTTAAGAAATAAAACGGACGAATTACATGGGAATATCTGTCATCTACGGGAATACAGAGATGTTTGCATCATGGCATTCACGGAAACATGGCTCACAGCCGCGGACTCTGACGCTTCCCTGGATATGACCGGCTTCGGTCCTCATATACGACTGGATCGGGACAGTGAGGTAACGCAAAAAACGCAGGGAGGGGGTGTGTGTCTGTACATCAATCGCAGACGGTGCAACAACTTTACTGTGCGGGAGCAGTTATGCCTACCTGACATAGAACTCATGTCGGTGTCTGTGAGGCCGTTTATCTCCCCTGATGCCCCAAATATCATATTGGGAGATTTTAATCACTGTAACTTAAAGAAATCTCTGAACAGCTTCCATCCGTATGTCAGCTGTCACACGCGCCATAATAAAACTTTGGACCTCTGTTACGGCTCCACAAAGGGAGCCTATAAATCTGTGGCGGGGCCTGCCCTTGGATCTTCTGATCATAATACTGTGCATCTTTTACCCGTTTACAAGACTGTGCTGAGGAAGGAGAAGGTGCGCAAAAGGCAGGTTAAGGTCTGGAATGAGGACTCTTCTCTTGCCCTGCAGGGGTGCTTTGATTGCACTGACTGGTCAGTGTTTACAGAGTCCTCAGACAATATTGATGAGTTAACAGACATTGTGTGTAGTTATATTTCCTTTTGCAAAGACAATGTCATTCCCACAAAGACTGTAAAGGTTTTCCCTAACAACAAACCTTGGGCTTCATCTGCACTTAAGGGTCTGTTACAAAAAAGGAAAAAAGCTTTCAATGAGGGTAATGTCTCTGAAGTGAAAGAAACTAAAAAGGAGATCAGGTCAGAAATAAAAAAAAAAAAAATTAAACTCAGGTACAGAGACAAAATTCAAGCTGAGTTGGGTAGTAATAATTTAAGGTAAGCCTGGCATGGTATGAAAGCTATGACGGGGTCAAATCACAAAGTCAGCAGCAACATTGCCATGTCTGGTTATAATTCAGACAAACAGTTAGATGATGAGCTTAATAATTTCTACCTAAGATTTAATTGTATGGACTTCAGTGAAACACACAATGTTTTGAGGAGCAACACTAGAGACCCTCCTGATTTTGTTATTGACATGAAAAGTGTGCAAAAATATTTCAGACGTACTAAGCCAAGCAAGAGTCCTGGGCCAGATAACATAGGTGGTAAGGTTCTGGCAACCTGCACTGAGCAGCTGAGCAGCATTTTCCATTTTATTTTTAATTTATCCCTTCAGCAACAGAAGGTGCCTAATTTATGAAAACATGCCATTATCGTCCCTGTTGCAAAGATGAAAAAAATAGCAACATTAAATGACTTCAGGCCTGTAGCACTGACCTCTTTAATTATGAAAACACTTGAAAAAATAATTAAACAAGAGGTTCTAACACAGGTGGAGTCACTCCTTGATCCTATGCAGTTTGCCTACAGGTGTGGCAGAGGTGTAGAGGATGCCACTACCACGCTGCTACATTTCACTTACCTAAACCAAGAAGTGTTGCTGACATCCATAGAACTTCAGCAGAAACTGAAGCCAGTGACACAAGAGCTGCTGGTACTTTTCCATACTTTATCTGGAAAGGATCCAGCATGGTCACATATTTTCTGTCCCTCATTGGCTTGGCAAAAAGAAGGCCACCTTAAAATAGAAACAGATTTGCATTTTATGAACAAGGGTATTTTGTTGCTGCTGAACCACTATTATGTTAAGTTTTTTTAAAGGTAGTTTTGGTTGTGCCTAGACTTGCGGAAACAAACCTAAGCAAGCATCATTCTTTATTCCAGTGCTATAATATATCATACATACATATCATATCATACATATTGACAATGCAGGAGATCTATAAAAGTCAATGATTTGATGAAAGTTTTCTGTATGGGTGCTGATAGACAAAATATCATACTTTGATATTTTCCAGGCATATTGTGAACTTGATATTCATAAACCTGTGAGGAAATGCTTTATCCTCATCTGCAATGGCTAAAAATGCATATTCAGTATCTCAATTTGCTGTCGTACAACAAGTATTCATTTCAACTCAAATTTGGAATGACAGTGTCAGGAAGATGGAATATGTCATACAGGGCAGATTGTGGTTGGACTGGGCAGCTGAATGTGTTCAACTGTGTGAAGGTGTAGCAGGGCGCTGCTGAAAAAGAGCACACATGCTAAGTGTACTACCCTATGAAAATAAAGAAAAAAACTGGCCAATTGGCCAATGTGAAGGAGAGATGACCAGCAAACTGCCCACTTTGCACCTGATACACTCAGCCTTTAAAATCCAACATACCAATTGCCACTCATCTAACAACAGATACAAACAAACACGAGTATTACTTCTGCTGCCTCAGTAGAATTTTAAATACTTTACCAAAAAAATCGATATGATATCACACGCATTGTATTTTATTTTGTATGACTGATATTAAATGGTGGATGTCTGAGAGCTTTCTACCGCTCAGTGATAATAAATCTGACATTGTTTCATTCACCAACCTCAAAGGTCCTATTCTGTCCAATCTCCCTCAACACACTGACTGCTAGAGATCATCTGCTAATGTCAAGCTGGTAGCCAGAAATATGGGAATTCTGTTTAACTCAGAGTTTGCAAGTAAAATGAAAAGGGTTGTTCAGGTATGTTTTTCTGCGCCTGAGGAACATCTCTGAAATTATTTTTGTCTGCTGCTGACCATGAGAAGGTAATCCATGCATTTATTTCCTCCCATCTTGATTACTGCCACTCCCTGTACTCTGGGTTAAGTCAGAAAACTCTCCAACGTCTCCTACCAGGACAAAACGCAACAACTAGGCTCCTAACTCACACTGACAAACGTGGCCATATTAACACTATCCTCCCTCTTTTCAGTTTTTGGATTGATTTGTAGATATTATTGATTACATTGAAAGCTCTTCATGGGTACGTCCTTCTTACACTTCAAACTTGTTAACTCCAAATGACTCACAGCACAGCCTGAAATCTTAAGTGCTTTTACTCTCAAGGCCCCCTGGCTGTGGAATTCTCTGCTTGAAGACCTCAGGCTAGCAAAATCAGTATCTTCTTTTAAATCTCTTACCTCTCACCTTTTAATTATACCTTTTATTTAATGTATTACTTTCCAATTCTTCTTTGTTTTATGTATATATTATTTTTTACTTTGTTTGTGCCCGTTTATTGAGTACCCTGCCCACAGCTGTGATTGTGACACAGTGAAGATTGTCTCCTCTCAGTGAGGTGCTATTAGGAATAGATGCATTGTAGAGAAGGCTTCTGTCATAGGTCTATATTATATTTCCTCTCATATTGAAAGACTTACCAAGCACAAAACTGGCTATATGTCCTACAGGATAGCACAAACTCCAGATGAGGCCCATAGAGGGAGTGTATACAGTCTCTGCTATTGCATTAATGAAGCCTCCTCCAATCCAGGTCGCTAAAGGATGAACACATGTACACACAAATACACACACACACACACACACACGCACGCACGCAAGTAAATTTCTTGAAATCCCCCAGCATGTATAACAGGGAGCCAATTATGGCAGTTTCCTCCAGCAATACTAATCATATGGGATACAAAACTCATTTCTAGTTTTTCATAATGGACTGTAAATTTAGAGTGCAACACTGAAAATAAATAAATAAATAAATAAGCCTACTGGTTTTCAAAAGTATTTAATTAGAGTAGGTTTCATGAAATCTTTTGTCATAAACTTTGCGATACATGTCAAACTTGTGACTACACTCGTGTTGTGTTAGTAGCTTGTTCGTCTTTGTAACTGAAGGAAATATAAATGGGAATTCAAACATAGCTCTCATTTAACTCACCTGTGATGGTGAAGAGTCCCACCACCCAGTTGATGTCTCGGTTTGCTAGAAGGATTGTCTCCATTTTGTTGCCTTGACTCTTCTTCTTCTCTCTTTTTGCTTTAAAAGAAGCCCAGATGCCAATACCGAGGACCAGCAGGTAGAAAAACACCATCGATATCACTCCTGGGATGTTGAGAGCCATGGTGGACCAACTGTTGGATGACTGGCTTGACTGGTAGCTGATGTTTTACTGACTGAGCAGCTGACCAGCTTCACCTTAATTCCTCTCACAGGAATGAAAGTGAAGGAGGAGCACAATGCAGATTGAAAGCAAGAAAAACAGGCCTTCCTAGGCATCATGGGCATATAATTAATTTCAGCAACAATTTTTAAGTGTTTGTCAAGCAACCAGTACTCACATAGTTGTGGGTCTGTGTGGGTGTGTGTACTTGTTGTCTGTCATTTTCCCTCTGCCATACACACACAATTACATACACACATAAAGAGTTTGATTCTGCAAAATATTTGCTTTATTTGGTGTATATTTGCCTATATAGCTTTCCAAAAATATGGATATTTTCTGGTTTTAAGAAGACCCTACAAAACCCTATTTGAAAGGGTCTGTACTTTGATGTGTTTTGGTCCAGGCTGGTTTGACTCATCCACCATGTCCATGTCACTGCAGCTAAACTGACCGTCACTTGCATCTTGACCAATCTCACAGTCACTGCCAACAAGTTATTCTAACCAGTATGCTGTGTGCTCCACTGATAAACTTGGTTTCTCCTGCAGGTAATACAATGAGTTTGTGTATGATGGAGACAAAATGAATTTCCCTAAATCAAACCAAGTAATGAATTACTAGGTTTTTACCAGGAGCTCATAAATCTCCACTTCTCTGCTGCTAATAAAATGGTGCATTCAAGAGCAATACTCAAGCAATAACTTATTTTTCTTAATAACTTCCAATGTTATTTTTAATTCACACTGGGTCACCCATGAACTTAGGTGAGATCTTATGCCATATTGAAATGGCTGACTCTGAGGGCCCTATCTTGTGCCACCCGCTATCCGCTGCCACTACCCGCTACCCGCAAATTGCGGATTTAGGAGCTTCCACTATCCCTAAACGGTATCTTACGCCACCCGCTACCCGCTATCCTTATGCCGACTCCGTCATTTGCGCCTGGAGGTGTGTTCGTGGGCGTGTTTCATGCGCTTTCCCTAAAGTTGCTATCTTGCGCACAGACTTTAGGGATAGCGGATAGCGGGTGGTCAGGACCACCCGCTAACCCGTTTGGGCTGTTACGAGAGCGCGCCCAGGCTGCTTCAATGCGCGCCCCGACGGAGCCTCTCCACGCACACGGTCGGACTGATACCGGGACGCCGCCGGAATGGACTGAGTATATTACTCATATAGACTGTTTAGAGGAAAGACTGTTTTAATTGGACACTTACGCCAGCACGTTTTATTGTTTTATCATAAGCCAGCAGCTGTGCTATATTTTTATTTTTAATATTTTATTTGCCCAAACTACCTAGTCAATAAATTAGTTTACACATAGTTCCACCTCTGCCTCTTGTGTGTGTGTGGTGTGACCCGGGGATTTTACTCCATCAGTACAACCTTGTGACACGTCCACTTGGACACATGTGGCTCCACCTCCCGAATTAACTCGCCTATAATATAATATATAATATGTATATATATAAAGCCACCTTGCTTTAGCCTCAGTAGAAGCCCTGAGAAAATCTACCTCCCTCTCTCCATCACGGGTTTAGGATTTAGGATTTAGGATAGCGCATCCTGCCCTTAAAGGCAATGGCACCTGGCACACTGATTGGTTTAACTGGCGTAACGCCCAAAACACGCCTATTCATAATATAGCGGGTAGCGGAGGTGTTTTGCGGATAGCGGGAGGTGCACAAGATAGCAACTTTTACGGGGGAACGCCTCTTCCTAAATCCTAAATCCGCAAATAGCAGGTTTAGGGAGTCTGGCGCAAGATAGGGCCCTGAGACTCTGCAGCTCTATTTGCCTGTAGATATTCTGTGCTGCTCCACCCTGTGCTACCAGGTTTTGCTCCAACAAGTCAGTGTGCTATGGCTAATTTTCCATATAAAGAATTAATTTAATTTGCGATCCAGTTGTGGAAAATAGCAGAGGGGCGTGACATTAGTTTCCTAAACCTAAGGGCTGTACAAGTTATTAGCATCAAAGATCTTAACTGTTTAGCCTCAAAAGACCAGTAGATGATCAGAGCTTCTGTGCTGTCCTTCAGCCCAGCCTTTTCTAGCCACTGCTAGCATTTCTTGTTTTCTGTCTGTCAATGGTACATTCCATGGAGGGGCTTGGTCGAAGTTCATCCCAGCGGGCCTCTTTCTGATCCATTCCTTGTTTCACCTGGATCGTGGTTCTGGCACTCACTAATCCTTGGCACCCATGTCTGAGGTTATCATACAGTCTCAGGCCACTGGACTTTGGGTGGAACTGTGCACACACTGTAAGGAGTTTCTGAGTCCTAATATCTGTGGTCTTTATCCACTGCTTTGGCCGGCTTATTATTCCAGCTGGGTATCTGATGACTGGTAGGGCATATGTTATTGGCTTGGATCTTATTCTTCCCACTGAGCTGGCTCTTCATGTTCATTCTTGTGGTTTCAAATGTTTTTTTGCCACCATTCAACTGCACTTGTCCAGTGCGAATGATATCCCGATGACATGGCTGGAGATCCTGGAGAAGTGTCTCAGCGATCCAATGTCAATACTCAATCCTGGCATACAGCTTGATGTGTAGGAAGTGGTTGATGGTGACTCTGCTTCTGAACCTGTAACCATTTCCACCAGAATATGAACCTGTTTCCTTATCCACTCTTTGTGATCATCTGACTGAGGGGGTTCAGGACTCTGCAGAACAGCAGCGGGGACAGTGCATCACTTTGTTATATGCCACATTTGGTTGATACCAGTGTGACTGTCTTTGAGTTGGCCTCCAGTGTTGATTTCCACTGCCACATTGATATACATATACATATATATATATATATATATATATATATATATATATATATATATATTGAATATATTTTAACTATCACACTCTCCTTTCACACATATATATTTTCCCGCTCACATGAATATATCCTCATTCTTACACTCACACATTTTTATTCTTGTTTGTTTTTAACATCTCAGTGAATTTTTCAAAATGTTCTGGTATATAAATTTTACATTGTCATCATATTGTAGGAATGTAGGAATGAGAAGACTTGTAGACCAGTTGTCAAGTTGAATTCTTTACTTTCCTAACTTAAAACAGTTACACAGCAGCAGCAGTAATGTAATAACACCAACCACAATGAACAGCAACCATAAACTAGCCTCAGCTAACTCTATCCAAACAAAGCTAATTTTCCCTCCCAGTATACCATTTACCTTGTGTCTCTACTATCAGTCTTAAAGGGGCTGTAACTCCACTCCTAGTGTCAGGTGAATGTCTGCATGTACAAAGTGTGTCACCACAATATAACATATAAACTATAAAGCCACCCTCCCCTTTTCCAACTCTCTGGTCTCTCCTACTTATCCTCCCAATCCATCCCACCACTCAGTCCTACCCCAGTCCCACCCCAGCAGGCTACAAATGTCTAACTGACTTGGATAATAATAACAATGGCGATTAGGAAAGTTGATGCCCTCCATGTCCACATGGAAACATTGGCTGTCCATGTCAAGCTGTCCTTGATGGTAGGTCACAGTGGTTTCTCACAGATATTAGGAGCTTTAGGCTCTGGTTTTGCAGGAGCTACAAACATAGGCTGTGGTTGATTCCGCATTCTACACAGCTTGTCTACCAAATATCAGACAGAACAACAAGGATTACAAAAATTTTGTAAAAACAAAAAACACAAATGCACGTTTTTTTTTTTTTTTTTTTTGTTTTGTTTTTTTAAATGCATCAAGTATCAGTCCTGCTAGCAATAATGCACTGCTGATTAGAAATGTTGGGGGAAATCAAAGATTTGTTCAAGCTAACAGGGAAACTGCATGTGTGCCAAAAAAAAGCTTTGTACAACAATGAAATGCTGAGGGGCAACTTCGACTACAGCAAGTTAAGACTTGAAGTGTAAAGGATGGCACCAGAACAAAACCCTCACTCCTGTCAGCTGATGACATAAAACACTGGATGATTTATGAAGGGAAAAGCATGTTAAGTCAAAACAAATTTGGCAACAGTACCAACTCCTGAGCCCTTCCTACCTGTTGTCAACAGCACAGGCTGCTGGTGTTGGTGTCGTTATGTGGGGAGTGTTTTCTGGGTTCACATTAAGTTGCTTTGCTCTCAGTAAAGCAACAGTCTAATGCCACAGCTCAATGTAAAGACTGGTGCTGACCCTCCCGAAAGGCTCTTGAAGCTAAAGTGATGGAAGAATCCATCTTTTGAAGCTTCTTAAACCCACAAGGAGTTTCCAAAAACCATCTCCAATACAAACAGCCGTGAAAGTGATGGGAGATCTAGGAGTACTTCTGACCACCTGTAGATGTCTGAGGGTGTCTTATTTATCATGTGTATACTGTATATTCTGCTATTTATCATGTGTATACTGTATATTTCTTCTAAATTTGCACATTGACCTACCTCTATGCACATTTTATACACCCATGCACACGTTTTTTTCTGTTTTTTTTTTTTTGTTGCACATTGCTTTTTGCACACTGGGTTGTACTTAGGTTATTTTGTTGTACTCAGATCTTATTCTGTTATACTTTATTTCTATTTTTTTTTTATTTACTTAATTTGTAATCTGTGGATACTGCTGAAGAAAATGTGAATTTCCTGCGGGATGAATAAAGTATCTACCTACCTACCTACCTAACAGTAAAATCTTCAGAATTTGTTTATTGCAAGAAATATGAAAGAATTTTGTATCATAGGACGTGAAAATGCCCATAATGTAAGCAAAAATGTTAAAAAGCCAATATGTGGCATAGTTCAGAAAGTTGACCTGATTGAGCAAAACCAATGTGATTTTTGGATTCAGCACACCAAAATTATCCTAAATCAGCTCAAAAAACTTAAACAATAAATTTGTTGTTGACCAGTGTAATACAGCCAAAGTTTGACATTTTTACTTAAATAGCATACCCACCTTCAAGTGAAGCTGGGGCTTCTTCTTTTTTTTCCCCTCATGCTTGCACTGGATTCAAATTGTCTTTCTGTCACCATTGCTTCACTTGCAGTGGTGCCCCGCTCTTAAAACTGATTGGTCAGATGTTGACTGTCAGTCATTACAGCAGTGGTTCCTAACCCAGTCCTCAAGGACCCCGTGTCTTGGAGGTTTTTGTTTCAGCTCTACTCTTTCACACCTGATCCATTTAAGGCCTTCATGCTGATTGGCTGAAACAGATCTACCTGAAGAGGGCATGCGTGAAGGTGCAAGGGCCTTAATTGGATCAGGTGTGAAAGAGTAGAGCTGAAACAAAAACCTCCAGGACAGGGGGTACTTGAGGAGTGGGTCAGGAACCACTGCATTACAGCAATGCGTGCGGTCGATGTCAGATCTCAACTGACTTGACATGGTGTGGGCCTCACAAGTGATGGCTTGAGGGCGGTCCCTGCAGGCGGCCCTGCTGGTACACACCAAATATATGGACCATTTGAAAGAAGTGGTCTGAGACAGCTTTAAAACAAACTCTGGAGTGGTTCATTTGACTCTGACTTTCATATGGGTTTATGTCCATACTATTTTTCACACTTTTTTTTTTTTTTTTTGCTGCCAGGTGCTATAGGAAAAAAGTGAGAGTTTTTTCAATGCTATCATTCATAATTTTTATTTAAACATGAGTCACACAGTTTCTTCTCTGACTAATAATAAACAAGCATGTAAACAACCTTGTCACTTTGGTTTACTCAAAACTTAGCATGAAGTGCTCATCATTGGTGCAGAGGTATCAATGTGAGAGTCATTTTTATTCAAGCTCCCATTGTCATCGTCTCCCTCAGCACCAGCAGCTGATGCTGGTTGGTTTGGTGACTGCTGAGCTTTAACTTTGAATACATCCCACTTCTCAGGAAGCAGGCCTTTGTTGAAGAGCAGAGAAGACAGGTAGGAGAACACCAAGATGGCAGCAAAGGCACACAGCATGCACATGGTATTGACTGGAGCACACTGGACATAAACACCATCCTCATGAGTGCATCCTGGGAAGTGGATGACGGCTGGCAGTCCGATCATGGACTCTCCACACAACAGTCTCAAGAAAATCCCCACCAGCCAGCCCATAATAGCTCCATATGCATTAGAGATGTTGAAGAAGAGGACACACACCAGTTGAGGAAAGATAAAGATGTACATAATCACTGAACCAAGAAACCAGAACACTAGAATACTATTTTGGAAGATGGTGAGTGTTGTACCGACCAGGCCCAGTACTACCATTGTGACACGGATCACCCACTGGATCTCTCTCTCTGAAGCCTAGAGGGAGGAGACACAGGGAAGAAAACATGGTGAGATGATCAAGTCCTACTGCTGTATTCTCTCTATCGCCTGTCCTTTTAGATTTGTAGGGTGTAGACTTTTCCACCTTCCTCAGATGAACTATATTTGTCTTCCATCTTTCTCTGTTCCAGCTCGGGTTTTGGGTTTGGTTTTTTCTTGCCCACTTAAGTCATGAGATGTTGTCTTGTTGTAAAATTGTGGGCATGTAAAGCCCTTTGAGACTGTAAACATTGATATTGGGCTTGACTATACTTAAATGTTTTCACACCTGGGTCCTCAGGATGGTCTTGTAGATGTTAGAGGTGAATATAGAGGTTGCAGACAGCAAAATAGAGTCAGATGATGACATCACAGCAGCAGCCACAGCTCCAATCCCAATAATCGAGATGTAGGATGGAGTGAGATGCTGCAGGACGAGGGGCACAACCAGAGATGCCTCCCCACGCTCAAATGGAGATGGAGAACCATAAGAAGTCAGGTTCCAGTCTGAAGCAAGAGCACATAAGACAAAAATATTGACACACATGCTGTAGGAAAAAGGGAGCATGAAAGATAATAAAAAGAACAGACATTTTAAGTAAAACTGAAAAGTTTAAAAAAAAAAAAAAGGCAAAATATTGTCACATAGGGAGGAGGAGGTGTAAGAAACAATTAAAAAAGTGTAGATAAGGTGATGAGATTGCCTGTTTAACCAGTTTGCCAAATTTGGTTTTAATCCCAACTTCCTACCCTGGATTCAGTTGCTGTACCAGTTGCCTGTTACATCAGTGAATGCCAGTGGAATTGAATCAATCCTATTCCACTTCAACCGGGGTACTAAAGAGGAGTGCCCCTTATGTCCCCATTGCTTCCCTACTGCCATTGAACTATAAGTCTATAGACTGACATCTGGCTTCTGATGTTCTAAAGTGTTTATCCATGCACTTGTTACTGGTGTGTTGATGTTGTTGATGTGGATGTTGATGTCTAACTGCTGCCGTTAATGTACTTCTTAATTTATTTTTTTATTTACATTAATGGGATAGTCTGTAGAACTGAATCGCCCTTTGGGACTAGTAAAGTGTTCTGAAATGAAAGTGAGGAGGGAGGTTTTGAAGGAATCACTCGGTTGAACACAATCCACCAATTATCACTTCTTGTACTTTTCCAATTGAATTTCATCTATTCAAGTTATTCTAGACATTCATAATTTAGTTTTACAGACTCCTATTTTGGATAAACATACCTGTGGAGGCAGCTGCTGCCCCAATCAGAATAGGGGGAACTGTAAATAAAATGACAGCAGCAGCAGCAATAAAGCAGGTTATCTTGGCTGTGGCTGAGGAAGATGCAGACAAAGTCCTCTGGTGGAACCCTTGGGTGCCCAGGTTACCCAAACACTGCAAAACAGGCATATCATATCATATCATATCATATCATATCATATCATATCACATCATATCACATCATATCATATCAAGTCAGAACACATTAAAGCAAAGTCAAAGCATATGCAATGTTCTCTGTGCACTTATTATCTTCAGTGGTCTTTGTTTCCCAACTTAAAGACCTGCTTGCAATGAATGCACAGTCAGATACTTTAACTAGATTCCACAAAGCACGAGATATGAGAAGGGAAGGAGATTTTTCTTGCTTTTCCTCTCAGTGTCAAAATCAGATCTGTGGATTACACATAACTTGAATGACCCTGGATGAGGCATGGAATTTTTGATGGTGGCTAGACATAAATGTAGAGTCCTTTATAAATAACAACCTTGATCCTTGATAGTTTCCATGATATTTGAGCTTACCAAAAGGAAGCAATTGTCAGTCCACACCCAGGCTCTTTCTGACTCCAATGTGTCAATCCAGGGGGTCTGGAAGGTGTTGTTTCGGGCCGTCTGAGTGATGTCCAAAGTGCAGGAATTCATCAGGGCAAAGGGAGCACAGACCCACTACAGAGAGACATGGAATGTCTGACTCACCAACCAAAGTTTCAAAGATTTGAATGAGATCCTTTGAGCAGATTTGATTTGCTCACTGCTTCTACAGTCCAAATTGAAATAAAGGTTTCAGCAAATACTATACAGCATGTATTGGTATTGTAATATTGCCTTGTTTCACATGTGCAGTGTATTCGGTGTAATACACAAGATTTCTGAAACATAATAAGCTCTTTCTGTTTTGATAAAAAGATTACAGACAGTTAGGTGAAGGTCAAGTCAGAATAACTCTTCTGATTAGTTGTTGTAATATGTAACACCTCAATGGTCGATTTCAATGAAACTCTCAGAGTATGTTTCAGGTACATATGTGGACATGATCTGCAAGTTTTGTGTTAATCAGCACAACAGCTGCTGGCTGTGGTCCGTGCTGACCCATGCCCTTTTGAACTTCATGGGCTCTAGTTTCCCGGCGCAGCGCGGGGTGGCGCAGTGAGGCGAACCCCGCGCAGAGCTAGTTTCGACTGGCGAAACGGCTGAGGCGGACAGTGTCCAAGTTTCGCAGGCGGAGGTTCGCCGATATGGGAGTGGCGGCGCAGCGGGGGGAGGTACGCAGTGACAGTTTCGTGCCAAAAGGCTTCGCCGAGGTGCGCCAAAAGCTCGCCATCTGAAACCACGTCTACTTTCAGCGCAAGGCGGAGCGGGGCCGGCGCAGTGGAAGTTTGGTTTGCCTGGCGCACATCACCAAAACCTCACGATCAGCACAAACGGTGCCAATCTCCTTTGATCTGACATCAGCTGTGACGGGACAGTTGATATGGAGATATATGTATGTGCTGATTGTGATCGTAGCGTTGAATAGTGTTTTTTTCGGTATTTATTGCATCGTTCATGTGTCTGACATTCCGGAAGCCTGCCTGTGAGGTTTTGGTGACGTGTCCGCACAGCTCACCGGTCTCCGCTCCGCGCCTGTCTCCTGAGCTCCGCTCCGCCTGCGGCAATAGACCTCCATGTCAGCTGTGTAAACTTTCATTACGCCTTCGCGCAGCGCATTTTAAAGGCAAGGACAGGGGCTCATTTGATTGGTTACATGTGAATCGGCTGTGTCAAACCCACTCCACGCCTTCTCTCCTCCCTTGCGCCGGTAGGAGGGACGGCGGAGTACTTGCGCCACCGAGAACGACGTGCCAAACTTGGAAAATCCGCCTGGCCACACCCAGTTGGCGAAGCGCATCTGCGCTACGCCCCCGCCTCGCCTGGTCTGCGAAACTAGAGCCCCATTTCTCAAAAGGTTGAAAGCTAAATAAGATATCAACAAGCTTCATGCAACTTTTGACAACCATGGTACAATAATGAGTGAGTAGTTTCATTTGATAGATTTTTGCTGAGCTCCCAGCAGCCCTTTTTCAACCAGCTAAAGTGCTGTCCCTGGAACACCTGGGGCTGAGGTGTCTTAGCTCAAGATGATGTTTAATCAAACCTTGGACCATATAATTGTGGGATAATTTCACTGAGAGGTGGACTGTCCGGGGGTGCTGGGTAGGTGGCCGCACCCGGGTCCTGGGCCCGGGACGCCAGGGGCCCGGCCGTCACCGACTGTTATTTTATTTAGAATTTAAACGCACTTTACTGGCCGCACCTCTTGGCACGTTGAGCAGCAGGCAGCGGGCGGGTCCATTAATTAAAGCATCATGATGAAGATTCATCACTTGAGCTTTCACATAGCGCACACACGGTGCAGACATTCATTGTGTATGTGATCGTGGGGCGCAAGGGTGCACCGCGGTCTGCGGCGAGCTGAGCACAGCGCAAGGCTGCGCCCAAGTTGAAATTTTTTTAACTTGGGCGCTGCGCCCTGTGACAACACCTTGGCGAGTCCAATAGGAGAGAATAGTGGAATCAGAAAAAAATCTGGCAGATTTTGACAGAACGGCAAAACAACAATGGAGGAAAGCATCACTGTGGCTGTCTCTCTGTGTACAGAGCCGTGGGACACCAGACTAAAGCCCTCCCGTGATCTCATTAAAAAAGCCCAATCGTGGAGAGAGATATCCAACAATTTGGGAATACTAGTTGTGTTTAAAAACTGGCAGAGATATGATGTTTTTGCTTTCCACAATAGGCGAGATTTTTTTTTCTTTTTTTCTGCAATCAATACTGTTGTAAACTGAAGCAAATGATTTACTACACGGACAGGAGGAGTATGTATTTAGAAATCTAGATGATCAACATCATGAGATATGCACAACTCTTGCAAAGACAATACATGTATAATCATAGTGCTCTGCACCCGTTTGCGCCGCCCAAACCACGTCCTATGTGACAGCCCCTAAGCCTACATGGATAGCCTGTGCATGTACTACCCAAACATAAAGGCATTAAGCCAACGTTATGCTCTGTTGCGCCCAGTCGCGTAGAGAAATTAATCAACCTATATAATCACAGCGCACCATGGACGCGACGCATTCAAGACCTAGAAGGTCGGCTGTTTTCTAACACAGCATAAATTAGGCTTTACACTCATGTTTTGTAGTAAATTGACAAAACTGATTGTAAATGCTGTTTGTAAATCCCCCAGCACTAACCTCTACGCTGAGTGAGATTTGCACAGCCTTTCTATTATTTCTTACTCTTCCAGGCACTGTCGCAACCTCCAAGCACTCATTCTCTAAACTGAAACTAATTAAAAACTACTTGAGGAGTACAATGGGACAGGAGAGACTCAGTGGACTTGCTATGTTGTCAGTCTAAAGCAGGGGTGGGCAATCATGTGCCATGGAGGGCCGAGAGGCTGCAGGTTTTCTTTCCAACCAAAAACTCCACCAGTTGATTTCACTGATTAGTCCCTGCTCTCTGCTTGAAGGTGAGGTAATCAGTGAAATCACCTGGTGTAGTTTTTGGTTGGAAAGAAAACCTGCAGCCTCTTGGCCCTCCATGGCACATGATTGCCCACCCCTGATCTAAAGTGATCTGGCAAGGAAACTGGACATACAATGCATAGATGAGTTTACAGAGTGCAAGGTGAGTCGAGTCCCTTTCTGATAGTGGTGAGTAGGCCTACTACCCTACGTGGAGTTGAACTTGTACTTGTGCTGATGGGCTGTCATGACAGTTGTGTTCATAATCATATCATCAGTGGTGGACAGTAACGGAGTAAAGTCTGTACTTAAGTACAGACTCTGAGGATTTGTACTTTACTTGAGAATAATATTTCTTTGATACTTATTACTCTTACTTGAATATATTTCCAAGACAAATATTTTTACACTTACTCGAGTAAATTTCTAGGAAGGCTGAAAAGTACTCGTTACTTTAAGGTCGGCTGCGTTTTTTTTTTTTTTTTTTTCTTTCTAAAATACTATTGGACACAAGCTGTGCTTGTCAAAGAAGGAAACCTATCACAGTACACGTTCTCCACTGGGATCTGCGTAAAAGCAGAAATACGTCATCCCCTACCCATATAAGGATAACACCAAAGTAACCACGCTCTTTTGACTCACAACAACTCAAAACAAGAGCGCGACAATGGCGGCAGCAGGAGAAGAAAGTAAAGCAGTGATTTCTCAACCAGTGGTCCAGGGACCACCATTGTTTTTGAGGGGGTTCCAGTTGGTCCCAAACTAAATGATGGAGAGTTAGTTGGACCGGTACAGGTCCATTTGGTTAAATTTTTCACTTAAGAGTTAAATGATTGTTAAACATCTGCATTACTTAATTAAAGAATTGTTATTTTTTTTTATCAACGTTTGCCTGTAATCTCCTATGATACCACATCAATACAATAAATGCCAAATAAATAATGGACCTTGATATAAAAAGGTTAAACCACTGCTGTAAAGGAATTTCTTCACTGCTCCCCTCAGTGAGGGGGAGATAGAAAATGTCTTGCCTGATGTGTGTGCGGGGGTGTTTAATAAAACGTGAAAATGACAATTACTGTCCTCTTCTGATCTCATTCATTTCATTTGTTTTTATAAGTGTTTCTGTAGGCTTTGTATAACATTGTGGTTCTACACGCAAGCACATTAGTGCAGGTGATTTCAAAGAGTTAATTCTCTGAAACAAGAGTTAAAAATGAATAAGAAATTTACTCTTACTCTGACTTTTACTTTAAGTTTATTTAAAAGCATGTACTCTTGGATACTTAAGCAAGTACTTTTTTACTCTTACTCGAGTAACATGTCGACTGAGCTACTTTTACTTGTAACGGAGTAAATTTTGACCAGGAGTAATTTTACTCTGACTCAAGTACTGGGGTCGAGTACTCTGTCCATCTCTGCATATCATTCTCAATTGATTTGTTAACTACAGTGGTGCTCTGAAGTTGAAATGGGTTCCAAAATGTCGTTGTCGCTCTCTGTGGTGCTGAACACAAAATGCTTTGAATTTGTGTGAAAAATGTACTTAATGCTGGAAAGCCCTGCAGTTGCGGTCATGTGTTTGTCGTAAAGCATGTAACTTACAATAAAATTGAATTGAAATTTAACTTAAAGCTTTAATTTATTATTTAGCCAAGCACAATGATGAAACAATGTGTTTTTCTGGCATGACCACCGCTGCGCACAGGACTGTATATTTTTTTTCCGTCTTTTCTTTTTTTCAGGTTATTAGGGCGGCAGTGGGGGGCCGAACATATGGCTTGCACCCTGGCCCGTCCCTGACTTGTTCCGCGACTGATTTCACTAACCAAGATATCCTCACTACAACAGTATTAAATCTGAGACTGTAAGCAAACTCACCAAGCTGACAAAAATGAGAATGAGCTGTATGATGTCTGTGTAGGCCACAGAGTAGAGACCTCCCAGCAGTGTGTAGATAATGGCCACTGCAGCAGAGATCCAGATGCTTACAGTGTAGGACAAATCCAGGATCACACTCATGGTAACACCTAAGACACAAACACAGTAACAGTAAAACCACAGTTAGGAGTCACACGCAAATCAGTCTGCTTTGTTATCAGCTACAATCATGACTGTGATTTGGTATTTTCAAAGTGTTGGACACCATGGACACCACAAACACAACCTCCTCCTTAAGTTCTAATACAGGCTGCTCAGCTGTAAACTGTCAACAGGGAATTCAGTGGCCTTTACATTCTTGGTTCACAACATCACTAGATCCACGTTCTCATTCAAAGAGCTATGTTATGAAAATGAAGTGGTCAGTGTAAAAAAGAAAAGTCTGAACCCAGGCTGCTGCTCTAAGGACTCAGCCTTGATAAGTGGTACACGATCTATAAGGTGAGCTACTGGAGCACCTTGGCAGGATGATTTTTTGGAAGTGTTCCATGGTTTGGAAGTGTTGTGTGTAGTCATACATATCTCCACACTTCATTCTAATTGATGCAACATGCCTGAAAGTTTGAGCCTTTGGAGGCCAGTGCAGCAGGACATTCCTTACATGATATAAATGATATACTCTTTAATGTCGTCTCACTTATCGGGAAAAGACAGAACATGACTTAAAACCCCTGACATCTCTTGTGTCTGTTATGTGAGTCACAGAACAGCACGTTATCACAATTCAACTCTATATTTACCATTGATTCCAGCTGCTTGGTAATGTTATAGCTATCTCTATCTCATGCTACATACTTAGGCTCTTTGATTACCTCACCAGTTAAAGCAGTGTGGAACCTGGACTGCTGACATATAAAAACAGTAAGCTGGTGATTCAGTAAGGCAGCATAAAGGTTTGTTACTTCTGGCCACTCTGTTGGGTCGTTTACCCAACATGACAGGATACAAGGACAGCACTCAACTCTCACCTTGTCTGTTTTTTACAAGTATCTCTCTGCATGGCTGCACTTTAGCATCTGGAAAAACTCCTTTGATTTTAGTTCATTACACAGTTAACGTACAGCTGCTGCAACAGGCTGCTGGGCCCAAATGTCAGTAATCACAGTCAGGGTTTGTTTTAGATAGTTAAATAATAATTCATATCTCTGCATACACATACACATTATGGGTCCTATCTTGCGCCAGAGTCCCTAAACCTGTTATTTGGGGATTTAGCATCGCATTAGAAGTATTCCCCTGCAAAAGTTGCTATCTTGTGCACCTGCTGTTATCTGTAAAACACCTGCGCTACCCGCTATATTATGCATAGATGTGTTTTGGGCGTTACGCCAATTACATCAATCAGTGTCCCAGGTGCCATTGCCTTTAAGGGCAGGCTGCGCTATCTTAAATCCTCAAACCGAAACCCGTGATGGAGAGAGGGAGGTAGATTTTCTCAGGGGTTCTACTGAGGCTAAAGCAAGGTGGCTTTTTATATATATATTATAGGCGAGTTAATTCGGGAGGTGGAGCCACATGTGTCCAAGTGGACGTGTAACAAGGTTGTACTGATTGAGTAAAATCCCCGGGTCACACCACACAGACACACAAGAGGCAAAGGTGGAACTACAGTTAGGTCCAAAAATATTTGGACAGTGACACAATCTTCATGATTTGGGCTCTGCATGGCACCACATTGGATTTGAAATGAAACAACTACAACGGAATTGAAGTGCAGACTTTAAGGTTTAATTCAAGGGGTTGAACAAAAATATATTAAACATGTAGGAATTGTAGCTATTTTTATACAAACGCTCCTCATTTCAGGGGCTCAAAAGTAATTGGACAAATAAATATAACCCTAAGTAAAATGTTACTTTTCAATATTTTGTTGAGAATCCTTTGCAGGCAATGACTGCCTGAAGTTTGGATCATTGTCCATCTGTACTGTGAAGCGCCGTCCAATCAACTTTGCTGCATTTGGCTGAATCTGAGCACAAAGTATATCCCTATACACTTCAGAATTCATCCGGCTGCTTCTGTCTTTTGTCACATCATCAATAAACACAAGTGACCCAGTGCCATTGGAAGCCATGCATGCCCATGCCATCACACTGCCTCCACCATATTTTACAGAAGATGTGGTGTGCTTTGGCTCATGAGCCGTTCCAATTCTTCTCCAAACTTTAAGAGATAAGATAAGATAGTCCTTTATTAGTCCCACGTTGGGGAAATTTCACGCATTACAGCAGCAAAGTGGATAGCAAGATATGAAGCAAAATTTACATTATAAACAATATAAGCAGACCTGTACCATCATTCTGGTACAGGTTGATCTTAGTCTCATCTGTCCAAAGAATGCTGTTCCAGAACTGGGCTGGCTTCTTCAGGTGTTTTTTGGCAAAGTCAATTCTGGCCTTTCTATTTTTGAGGCTGATTAATGGTTTGCACCTTGTGGTGAATCCTTTGTATTTACTCTCATAAAGTCTTCTCTTTATGGTAGACTTAGATACTGATACACCTACTTCCTGGAGAGTGTTCCTCACTTGAGTGGATGTTGTGAAGGGGTTTTTCTTCACCATGGAAAGGATTCTGCGATCATCCACCACTGTTGTCTTCCGTGGACGTCCAGGCCTTTTTGAGTTCCCAAGCTCACCAGTGCACTCTTTTTTTCTCAGAATGTACCAAACTGTTGATTTGGCCACACCTAACATTTCTGCTATCTCTCTGATGAATTTCTTCTTTTTTTCAGCCTCAGGATGGTCTGTTTCACCTCCATTGAGAGCTCCTTTGACCGCATGTTGTGTGTTCACAGCAACAGCTTCCAAATGCAAACACCACACCTGGAATCAACTCCAGACCTTTTAACTGCTTAACTGATGACAGGTTAACGAGGGAAGCAGTAGCGGTTTTAGGCACGGGCGAAGCGGGCAGCCGCCCGGGGTGGCATTTTGTCATGTCACGTGGGGGGCGGCACGAGCGCAAAAAAAAAAAAAAAAAAAAAAAAAAAAAAAAAAAAAAATCATCAGCGCTGCAAAGCAGTTTTCTATTACCGTATTCATCTGAATATAAGACGATATTTTTTCCATTGAAAATGCCCTGAAAAAATGCCCTCGTCTAATATTGGGGTCTAAGCAAATACACATGTATTGTACTTGCATATATAAACCAGTAGGTGGGCTCGCCTGATGCCGCGATTACCGGCGAATGGCCGCATTGCACAGTCAATAATCAACCATGTTGTCTGTGTCATTGTCCGTTGTGCTGCTGCAGCCGCGTATGAACAAAAGTTGATTTATAATGAAAGGTATATATGGCAGTATGTGTGCGCCGCTCACCTGTCAGATCTGGCAGACCTGACCTGGTGGGCGCGGCACCGGTCGGCATCAGGCTGGTGCTGCGGCCGGCCCGCCTGATGGCTGAAAGCCGGTGGCTTTTTTAGGCCAAACAAAAAAATACCTTGGGTTCCGGTTCCTTGTCATTTAAGGGCATGAATAGGTAGGGAATTTATTTTATTTTATTTTTTATTTTATTTAGCATTTTAAGGATGGGTAGGGGGGGATTTATTTTATTTAAGGTAAGGTTTAAGGTATTTGTGCAGGTGCCGGCGCCCCTGCTCTGGGAGGGGCGCCTCTCATAGTCATAGTCATATTTATTAAGTCTAGCGGCTGGAGGGGCACCGGTAGTAGGCTAAGTAACATGGAAGGGCGCAAGGCAGTAATTTTGCCCAGGGCGGCAACATGGGCAGAACCGCCACTGGAGGGAAGAGCCCATGCAGCCTTGTTATTTTTTATTTATTTATTTATTTATTTATTGTGCAGCCTTCTGAGTCAATTGTCCAGTTACTTTTGGTCCCTTCAAAAAGAGGTGTCTACATATTAAAGAGCTGTAATTCCTAAACCCTTGCTCCAATTTGGATGTGAATACTCTCAAATTACAGCTGAGAGTCTGCACCCTGGCATAAGTGTCCAATTAAAACAGTCTTTCCTCTAAACAGTCTATATGAGTAATATACTCAGTCCATTCCGACGGCGTCCCGGTATCAGTCCGACCGCGTGCGTGGCGAGGCTCTGTCGGGGCACGTGCATTGAAGCCGCCTGGGCGCGCTCTTGTAAAAGCCCAAATGGGATAGCGGGTGGTCCTGAACACCTGCTATCCTCTTTTCCTAAAGTGTGTGCTCAAGATAGCAATTGTAGGGATAGCGCATGAAACACGCCCACGGACACACCTCCAGGCGCAAATAACGGAGTCGGCATAATGTATAGCGGGTAGTGTGGGCGCAAGATACCATTTAGGGATAGTGGAAGCTGTTAAATGTGCAATTCACGGGTAGCGGGTAGTGGCAGCGGGTAGTGGGTGGCACAAGATAGGGCCCTAAATCTGCAAACTGAAACCCGTGATGGAGAGAGGGAGGTAGATTTTCTCAGGGGTTCAACTGAGGCAACGGGTAGCGGGTGGCACAAGATAGGGCCCTATTTGTCTGTACTGCTCACTTACCTAAACCAAGAAGTGTTGATGACATCCAAACAATTTCAGCTGAAACTGAAGCCAGTGACAGAAGAGCTGCTGGTACTTTTCCATACTTTATCTGGAAAGGATCCAGCATAGTCACATATTTTCTGTCTCTCATTGGCTTGGCAAAACAAAGGCCACCTTAAAATAGAAACAGATTTGCATTTTATGAACAAGAAGGGTATTTTGTTGCTGCTGAACCACTGTTATGTTTTGTTTTGTTTTGTTATGTTTCTAAGTTTTTTAAAGGTAGTTTTGCTGGTGCCTAGATTTGCAGAAACAAACCTGATCAAGCATCATTCTTTATTCCAGTGTTATAATGTATCATATACATGTTGACAATGCAGATGGTCTATAAAAGTCAATGAGTGGATAAAGGTTTTCTGCATGGATGCTGATAGACAAAATATCATACTTTGATATTTTCCAGGCATATTGTGAACTTGATATTCATAAACCTGTGAGGAAATGCTTTATCCTCATCTGCAATGGCTAAAAATGCATATTCAGTATCTAAATTTGCTGTCGTACAACAAATATTTATTTCAACTCAAATTTGGAATGACAGTGTCAGGAAGATGGAATATGTCATACAGGGCAGATTGTGGTTGGACTGGGCAGCTGAATGTGTTCAACTGTGTAAGGTGTAGCAGGGCGCTGCTGAAAAAGAGCACACATGCTCAGTGTACTACCCTATGAAAATAAAGAAAAAACTGGCCAACTGGCCAATGAGAAGGAGAGATGACCAGCAAACTGCCCACTTTGCACCTGATACACTCAGCCTTTAAAATCCAACATACCAATTGCCACTCATCTAACAACAGATACAAACACATCTGCTGCCTCCGTAGAATTTTAAATACTTTTACAAATTTCAATATGCACCTGAGGAACATCTCTGAAATTATTTTTTGTGTGCTTCTGACCATGAGAAGGTAATCCATGCATTTATTTCTTCCCACCTTGATTACTGCCACTCCCTGTACTCTGGGTTAAGTCAGAAAACTCTCCAACGTCTCCTACCAGGACAAAACGCAACAACTAGGCTCCTAACTCACACTGACAAACGTGGCCATATTAACACTATCCTCCCTCTCTTCACTGTTTGCCTGTCAGTTTTTGGATTGATTTGTAGATATTATTGATTACATTGAAAGCTTTTCATGGTTACCTCCTTCTTACACTTCAGACTTGTTAACTCCAAATGACTCACAGCACAGCCTGAAATCTTAAGGGCTTTTACTCTCAAGGCCCCCTGGCTGTGGAATTCTCTGCTTGAGGACCTCAGGCTAGCAAAATCAGTATCTTCCTTTAAATCTCTTACCTCTCACCTTTTAAAAATACCTTTTATTTAATTTATTACTTTCCAATTCTTCTTTGTTTTATGTATATATTATTTTTTACATTGTTTGTACCCACTTATTGAAGAGTACCCTGCCCACAGCTGTGATTGTGACTCAGTGAAGATTGTCTCTCCTCAATGAGGTGCTATTAAGAATAGATGCATTGTAGAGAAGGCTTCTGTCATAGGTCTATATTATATTTTTCTCTCATATTGAAAGACTTACCAAGAACAAAACTGACTATATGTCCTACAGGGTAGCACAAACTCCAGATGAGGCCCATAGAGGGAGTGTATACAGTCTCTGCTATTGCATTAATGAAGCCTCCTCCAATCCAGGTCGCTGAACGATGAACACACATACACAAACAAATACACACACACACACACACACACACACATGCACGCGCGCGCACACACACAAAAGTAAATTTCTTGAAATCCCCCAGCATGTATAACAGGGAGCCAATTATGTCAGTTTCCTCCAGGAATACTAATCATATGGAATACAAAACCCATTTCCAGTTTTTCATAATGGACTGTAAATTTAGAGTGCAACACTGAAAAAAAATAAATAATAATGAGCCCACTGGTTTTCAAAAGTATTTAATTAGAGTAGGTTTCATGAAATCTTTTGTCATAAACTTTGCGATACAAGTCAAACTTGTGACTACACTCGTGTTGTGTTAGTAGCTTGTTCGTCTTTGTAACTGAAGTAAATATTAATGGGAATTCAAACGTACCTCTCATTTAACTCACCTGTCATGGTGAAGAGTCCCACCACCCAGTTGATGTCTCGGTTTGCTAGAAGGATTGTCTCCATTTTGTTGCCTTGGCTCTTCTTCTTCGCTTTTTTTGCTTTAAAAGAAGCCCAGATGCCAATACCGAGTACCAGCAGGTAGAAAAACACCATCGATATCACTCCTGGGATGTTGAGAGCCATGGTGGACCAACTGTTGGATGACTGGCTTGACTGGTAGCTGATATTTTCCTGAGTGAGCAGCTGACCATCTTCACCTTAATTCCTCTCACAGGAATGAAAGTGAAGGAGGAGCACAATGCAGATTGAGACCAAGAAAAACAGGCCTTCCTAGAAATCAAGGGCATAGGATTAATTTCATTCACTGATAGGGACAATCTTTAAGTGTTTGTCAGGCAACCAGTACTCACATAATTGTGCGTCTGTGTGGGTGTGTATACTTGTTGTCTATCATTTTTCCTCTGCCATACACACACAATTACATACACACATAAAGAGTTTGATTCTGCAAAATATTTGCTTTATTTGGTATATATTTGCCTATATAGCTTTCCAAAAATATGGATATTTTCTGGTTTTAAGAAGACCCTACAAAACCCTATTTGAAAGGGTCTGTACTTTGATGTGTTTTGGTCCAGGCTGGTTTGACTCATCCACCATGTCCATGTCACTGCAGCTAAACTGACCGTCACTTGCCTCCTGACCAATCTCACAGTCACTGCCAACAAGTTATTCTAACCAGTATGCTGTGTGCTCCACTGATAAACTTGGTTTCTCCTGCAGGTAATACGATGGGCTCTAGTTTCCCGGAGCAGCACGGGGTGGCGCAGTGAGGCGAACCCCGCGCGGAGCTAGTTTCCACTGGCGAAACGGCAGAGGCGGACAGTTTCCAAGTTTCGCAGGTGGAGGTTTGCCGAGATGGGAGTGGCGGCGCAGCGGGGGGAGGTGCCGACAGATTCGGCTTGGCGCAGTGACAGTTTCGTGCCAAAAGGCTTCGCCGAGGTGCGCCAAAAGCTCGCCATCTGAAACCACGTCTACTTTCAGCGCAAGGCGGAGCGGAGCCGGCGCAGTCGAAGTTTGGCTGCCTGGCACACATCACCAAAACCTCACAATCAGCACAAACGGTGCCAATCTCCTTTGATCTGACATCAGCTGTGACGGGACAGTTGATATGGAGATATATGTATGTGCTGATTGTGATCGTAGCATTGAATAGTGTTTTTTTTTCGGTATTTATTGCATTGTTCATGTGTCTGACATTCTGGAAGCCTGCCTGTGAGGTTTTGGTGACGTGTCCGCGCTGCTCGCCGGTCTCCGCTCCGCGCCTGTCTCCTGAGCTCCGCTCCGCCTGCGGCAGTAGACCTCCATGTCAGCTGTGTAAACTTTCATTACGCCTTCACGCAGCGCATTTTAAAGGCAAGGACAGGGGCTCATTTGATTGGTTACATGTGAATCGGCTGTGTCAAACCCACTCCACGCCTTCTCTCCTCCCCTCCGCCGGTAGGAGGGACGGCGGAGTACTTGCGCCACCGAGAACGGCGTGCCAAACTTGGAAAATCCGCCTGGCCACACCCAGTTGGCGAAGCGCATCTGCGCTACGCCCCCGCCTCGCCAGGTCTGCGAAACTAGAGCCCAATGAGTTTGTGCATGATGGAGACAGCTCATAAATCTCCACTTCTGCTAATAAAATGGTGCATTCAAGAGTAATACTCAAGCACTAACTTATTATTCTTAAGAACTTCCAATGTTATTTTTAATTCACACTGGGTCACCCATGAACTTAGGTGAGATCTTATGCCATATTGAAATGGCTGACTCGGAGACTCTGCAACTCTATTTGCCTGTAGATATTGTGTGCTGCTCCACCCTGTGCTACCAGGTCTTGCTCCAACAAGTCAGTGTGCTATGGCTAATTTTCCATATAAAGAATTAATTTAATTTGTGATCCAGTTGTGGAAAATAGCAGAGGGGCGTGACATTAGTTTCCTAAACCTAAGGGCTGTACAAGTTATTAGCATCAAAGATCTTAACTGTTTAGCCTCAAAAGACCAGTAGATGATCAGAGCCTCTGTGCTGTCCTTCAGCTCAGCCTTTTCTAGCCACTGCTAGCATTTCTTGTTTTCTGTCTGTCAATGGTACATTCCACGGAGGGGCTTGGTCGAAGTTCATCCCGGCGGGCCTCTTTCTGATGCATTCCTTGTTTCACCTGGATCGTGGTTCTGGCACTCACTAATCCTTGGCACCCATGTCTGAGGTTATCATACAGTCTCAGGCCACTGGACTTTGGGTGGAACTGTGCACACACTGTAAGGAGTTTCTGAGTCCTAATATCTGTGGTCTTTATCCACTGCTTTGGCCGTCTTATTATTCCAGCTGGGTATCTGATGACTGGTAGGGCATATGTTATTGGCTTGGATCTTATTCTTCCCATTGAGCTGGCGCTTCATGTTCATTCTTGTGGTTTCAAATGTTTTTTTGCCACCATTCAACTGCACTTGTCCAGTGCGAATGATATCCCGATGACATGGCTGGAGATCCTGGAGAAGTGTCTCAGCAATCCAATGTCAATCCTCAATCCTGGCATACAGCTTGATGTGTAGGAAGTGGTTGATGGTGACTCTGCTTCTGAACCTGTAACCATTTCCACCAGAATATGAACCTGTATCCTGTTTTTAACATCTCATTGAATTTTTCAAAATGTTCTGGTATATATATTTTACATTGTCATCATATTGTGGGAATGTAGGAATGAGAAGACTTGTAGACCAGTTGTCAAGTTGAAGTCTTTACTCTCCTAACTTAAAACAATAACACAGCAGCAGCAGTAATGTAATAACACCAACCACAATGAACAGCAACCGTAAACTAGCCTCAGCTAACTCTATACAAACAAAGCTAATTTTCCCTCCCAGTATACCATTTACCTTGTGTCTCTACTCTCAGTCTTAATGGGGCTGTAACTCCACTCCTAGTGTCGGGTGAATGTCTGCATGTACAAAGTGTGTCACCACAATATAACATATAAACTATAAAGCCACCCTCCCCTTTTCCAACTCTCTGGTCTCTCCTACTCATCCTCCCAATCCATCCCACCACTCAGTCCTACCCCAGTTCCACCCCAGCAGGCTACAAATGCCCAACTGACTTGGATAATAATAACAATGGCGATTAGGAAAGTTGATGCCCTCCATGTCTACATGGAAACGTTGGCTGTCCATGTCAAGCTGTCCTCGATGGTAGGTCACAGTGGTTTCTCACAGATGTTAGGAGCTTTAGGCTCTGGTTTTGCAGGAGGTACGAACATAAGCTGAAGTCAGTGCAACATTCTATAAAGCTTGTCTAACAAAAAAATAAAAAACAACAATGGAATGCTGAGGAGCAACTTGGATAATAACTAGTTAAGACTTGAAGTATATAGGATGGCACCAGAACAAACCTCTCACTCCTGTCAGCTGATGACATAAAACACTGGATGATTTATGAAGGGAAAGCATGTTAAGTCAAAACAAATTTGGCAACAGTACCAACTCCTGAGCCCTTCCTACCTGTTGTCAACAGCACAGGCTGCTGGTGTTGGTGTCGTTATGTGGGGAGTGTTTTCTGGGTTCACGTTAAGTTGCTTTGCTCTCAGTAAAGCAACAGTCTAATGCCACACCTCAACGTAAAGACTGGTGCTGACCCTCCCGAAAAGCTCTTAAAGCTAAAGTGATGGAAGAATCCATCTTTTGAAGCTTCTTAAACCCACAAGGAGTTTCCAAAAACCATCTCCAATACAGATGGCCTTGAAAGTGATGTGAGATCTAGGAGTACTCCTGACCAACTGTAGATGTCTGAGGGGGTCTTAACAAGGACCAGCCAGGACCAGCTAACCCTGGGACATGGAAATCTACACTGGCAAACTGGCTGCTGGACAGCCTGACAGAAATCAGCGTTTGGTGCTTGAGCAGACAGAGGGTCTCTGTCAGCTCACTGAGACCAATGCGGTGTTTGCTGCATATGACCAATCGCAGACAAGGAAAAATCCACCCAAGCAGCATACTTTACAAAGGAGGAGCAGACAATAATCTGAAATAAATACAAGGAATACAAATCCATCATCCAAGCAAAAAGCAACACAGTTGTAGCTGCCAAGAGCTGCAAGGAATGCTAGCAAAAAATCGCCGACTGTGTCAATGCGTAAATTAGTGGGATTATAATATTACTTCCCCACCATGACGGCACGAGTAGATCTGACTACAGTAACATTTGTGTGTTCAGTAAATGAATGTGTCTCCCACTCAGCCATACACTCCTGCAGAGGAACTGGCCCTCTCTCACAGTGAGGGTCAACCCTTGATGGAGGTCTGCCCTCAGTTTGAGTTTTGTCAGAATCGTCGCTTTGATTCAACTGATTTTGATATTTCATTTTATAAACCATCTGATGCTTTGTGTTTATTCTGCTGGTTGAAACATTATTTCACTGTCACTTAAAGACTGTAAAACATTTGGCACCAACTCTCATGTAGACTTTTCAGGGCAGACACCCAGACTAATGGTCATAGAATAATCATAATTAGGTACCCCATGTTTTTGTTATTGCAGATCTCCCATTTTTTAGACCTGATAAATTAAATAAATATGATTATCTAGATAAAATACACATGGGCTCACCAACATGCTGAGCAAAGAAAAAAAAGAGAAAATACAGGACCAGAATGCAGGACAAGTTTAGAATATTTGGAATAAAAACACAAATGCATCTGTCTCTCTCTCTCTCAGTATGACAGAGTAAACATTACAGATAAAAATGTTATTACTATGTTAATAATGGTGGTGGTGGTGTGGTGTGCAAACTGATCACCTAGTCTCTCACTCTCACACACACACAGCTTTGATGTGTGCTGGTTCTGGTGTGGACAGTCAGATGTTAGGTTGATTGTAATGACAAACACATTAAATTAAATATGACTTGGAAGCAGCACTGATCTCCACCAGATACAAATCCTAACCGTAACTCTTATCTTTTTATCTTTCAAACCAGTTGGGCTACATAGAAGACCTGCTGGGGAAATAAAAGCCTCTTGTTTATGAGAACAGTCTCTTGGCAGAGCTCCAGCCAGCTCACAGCCAGGTCTGTGAGTGACTGGTTGGGCTTCTCTGTGAAGTAATCAGTCTTCAAATGAAATGAAACACAGCTACAGTGAGACAGACTCTGGGAGGAAGAGACAAAATGACACACAGAGGAATCACAGATTCACAGCTCCAGTTGTGACTCCTGGAAAAGTGGTAGAATTTGATGGAAATGAGATTTATTGATCATAAATCCCCAACAGAAGTGTAAAGGTTGTGGTAGTCAGTTGAAATGAAGTCGGCTAAAAAGGTGTAACATAATTGGATGACAGTTTATACTTAATGCTTAAGTTAACAGCATCTGGGTCAGTTGGACCCAGGAGGACCACAGGTGTGCATCTCAGTGGAAGACAAGAGGAGGCTTACAGGGCTTTTCCATTTCTCTATTTTGTCTCCTCATCTCCTCTCTCCTCAATTCTCCTGCCTTGTCCCAGAAATTGATCTCGGTGTGCCACCTCGAGGATGTCTCAGTTCCTAAAATGCATCTGGAGGACACAGGAGCAAGGAGAGAGGAGGCTCACTGGAGAAGCTATGAGTGAGGATGCACAGCTGTATCCTTTGCAGAAGTCTTTCCAGTTTTTTTTTTTTTTTTTTCTTTCACGAATGAATGATGGAGGCTGTAAACTCTCCACCTACTTTAGCTGGCATTCAGAACTATTGTGGGATCATTTCATAAATATTAGTGCAGGTGTTCATTTTTTTTTTTCCAAAGATCAAGGTGTTATACTTAAAGGGATAGTTCATTTTTGGACATTAAGTATTGAAATAGGTACTTCCAACTAGTTTGCTGGGGTCACAAAAATTAAAGGTTTTGCCTCTCAAAATAACGTGCATTCTAAATAGTAATAAATTTCACAATCACTCAGCAGCATTTCCGCTCCATCAGTATCAGTAGATAATTCTAGGCCCGTACTGACATGGTGTTTTTTTCTGAACAGAAAAGAGGCCCTGCAGTGTCTCAATCCAGCTTCTCATCAGAAACAGCATGAATTTCAGTTTTTTTTTTTTTTTTTTTTTTTTTTTTTTATTAGGCATGGGTTTTGTTTCTATGACAACAATATCTGGACATATCACCACTCTCGGAGTGGTCTCATAAAAACTGCGGGGCACTATGAAGTAACACACAATATGTTTGACCTGCAATGCTGACAACAGAAATCATACTACACACATGAAAATTTTCACCCCTTGCCATGGTGGTTTCAGTCAAACTGACTCCAAGAGGCCAAAGTTGTTGAAGAGGATAGTTGGTGACAGGAAACCAGTGAAGTACATGAGGCAAGGGCCTTATGTATTTCACTGGCAGGTTTGTGTTACCACAGCCAGGAAAATCACAAATGTGCATCATTTTTGTTTTTCTTCTCTGGCAATAAACTTCTCTCTCTATGTCTAGCTCTCTCAGGTCACAGTGGTCGCCATCCAAGCACGTTTGCTTTGAAACAGCAGATAGAACGGGCATGGCCATCACGCAGCAGGAGTACACACTAATACTGATGGAGTTGGTTTTGTGTTAGAAATGTATTACTATTTTGAATTTTGCCCAGGGGAAAATCACAAATGTGCATCACTTTAAGTTAAAAAAACAAAAACAAAACCCTTTTCATGCACTACACTGCCGGGGAAGATTTCATACAACTTCATGTCCAAAAATGCAAACTATCCCTTTAACCCTTAGATGCATACGTGGGGTCAAAAATGACCCCGGAGGTGTTTTTTTTTTTTTTTTTTTTGCAATATCTTAGTCATTTTAAATTTTTATAATTTAATCTTCCATGTATTCCTCAAATAGATTGTCTTTGACATGAGGGCATTTGGATTTGTATCTAATTGTTATATTTTTTAAGTAATTGCATTTTTTATATCAATAACCCACTCTTCCATACGTGGGGTCCAATGACCCCAAGCATTTTCTATGCAATTTCAAGGGTTAACCCTAGGAACCTTTGATTTTTATCAACTGTGAATGTCAGATATACATCTAGTGTTGGTCCACACATCTAATGCCAGCAGTCTCACCACCTTGAAGGTTATTTTTACACAGCAACATACATCTAAGTATTATCATCATTTTTATACCTCAGAATATATATATATGATGACTGGAAGGTAACCTACGCCTACCAACCTACATCACTGAAGATATGGGAAGGTGTAGAATGACAAAAGCTTCAATCCAGCCACAGGAGAGAAGCAGACAGGGCCAACAGAAGAGAAAGAGGTGTAAGATGTGTCCAAGAAACAAAGGTTGCAAAGCCAGCAATAGTTGTTGGAAATGTACTGACCGTGTGTGCAGCGCTCCCAGCCACAAACAAGTAGTTTGTAAGAGCTGCTCACAGTAAGAAGAGAGAAGACACACGTGTGTGTACATATGTGTGGACGTGCATAGACAGACAGACGGACACACAAACAATGAATGTTAGCGTTTTGATACCTGCATTGATAGCAATATTTTGATCAAATGAAAGAAGGTGATAAATCAGGGCCACTCAACTTAAGACGGCTCAGGGGCCACTCAGCAAAACGCAGCTGTGTCCAAGGGCCACAAGCTAAACATGTCTGTCCAGAAAACAGCTACATTTCCATCCAAGGCCAAATCTCACTGAATAAAAGATTGTCATGCAATGATTAATGATGAAATGATCAGGTTACAACATTATTCCCAAAAAGATTGGATAGAATCATAATATTTTTATTATGATAGTGGCGGGCCACATAAAAATGACGTACGGGCTGCATGTGGCCCCTGGGCCGTGGATTGAGTAGCCCTGTGATTAATGAACATGTAAAACATGAAATTATTCTTGTGTTGACCAAAATATAATAAGAATCATTATTTTAAAACCAAAATGAGGAAATATTGCATTAAACACATTGTTTCTAATAGGGATAATTTTTGGATGTTTACTTTTTTTTTACCTATTTAAAATATGTTTTTGATAAAATATTTATTAAAAGTGATAAATGGACATGTCAAACATGAAATAATTCTTTTGTTGACTAAAATACAATAAAAATCATCATCTTTAACCAAAATGAAAGACATTTCTGAAGTTTACAGCATAAAACCCATTCATTTCAATTGGGGTCATTTTTGACCCCACTCATGGAAAAGTGTAGGGTTTGGTGAGCCATGCATCTAAGGGTTAAGAGATCTTTTACAGGCCTAAACATCAAAGCTGGACTGACCAGAACCAGCTCTGGTACAGCCAGACACCATGTGCTTTAATCCCAACACCAGACCAACCTGTCAGTTTTCCGGTGGAAAAAATATCCTGCTGATTCTGCTGAGTGCGGCTGAACTGTCAGAGATGATGGACCAAATGCAAACTGATCTGCAGCTATAACGCAGGTGATTACTGAATAAAAACACACACAGGCCCTGCCCACCTCACTGGCATATTTGAGTTCAACTTCAGGTTCAGTTATGCACCACAGCAGAGAACAGTGAGTAATGCTCTTGACTGTGCGTACACTCTGTTCTTACCTAAGAACAAATCCCAAATAAAAGACCATTAGTGAATGCCAGCATCTTCTTGAAAACTGTGTAAGTGGGTTTCAAGAATTTTTCATGGAAGGGACATTTCTTAGAGTGTGTGGTGGGGCGTTCCAAAGCTGAGGTACACTGCAACAGGGAGTCCTGTCACCCATGATCTCAAAGGAGTTCACCATTTTGGAACCAGTCCCTCAACCTTTCATGTAGAACACGCATGTAGTTTTTTGTTGGTTCATTTATTCTTTTCTATTTATTGATGTTTGCTTACAGCTACAAAAGTCAAATTCATATGGTGGGCAGCATTTTGCTGTCACTACTTGCCAGTAGATGGCGATAAAAGCTGGTGAATGGCAGAGTGACCCCGACTAGAGGAAGAACGAGTCCTTCTCAGTTCCGAACCACTTTCTGTAGATACTGGCTGCCATTTAGCCATCGCAAGTCACATCATATCTAAATGTTATTTTTATTCTATTTACAGGTGAGCAAGCATGATAACTGGACGTTTAAGAGTATGTTACTGCTGTAGAGTGTGGAAGAGCGTTCCTGACATGTATGTTTTCATATTTTAACAGCGATCGCCTTCACTGCTAGCTTCAGGAAGGCTTAGTTAGTTGGCTGCCTTTCTCTGCCTACTGTATACGTACGCTAGAACTCCGTTGTCTTTGTGAATCGGTGCCTGCTCTGTTTGGAGGGCTAGTGTGTTGATTGTTTAATGTAGTTTCTATTGTATGCTTACCCATATTGATTTGTACTGATGAGATTTGTGATGTATTTCCGTTGTGTTGGGTTAGTCTGCTTCACAATTGGGATTGTCAGCAGTCAGCCTAACTTGAGTAATTTAGAGATTGATCAATTCAGAGATTTTGGAGTCCTTCTCATTTCTGAATCACTTTCTGTTGATATTGGCTGCCATTGTGCCATCGCAAGTCATATCATATGTAAATGTCATTGTTTTTGTATTTACAGACTGAGGAGTTGCAAATTAAAATATGTGGCACCAGCCAATGTCCCCTGTTATCCATATGTACCAGCAAACATATTAACCAGAAGAGACTGTTAGGACAGCAGAGTGATCCAGTCTCTATTCAGAGACGAACCCAGACGAGAAAGCTCAGATCAGTGTGATTTAGTGACCCAAGAGAAAACATGGAGTACCTCTAGGACAAAAGCAGCTAAATACTCTGGACTCTTGGAAAGCCTGAACTCATAAAGGTGTGTCATCGTTTAAAATGCAGTGAACCAACAGGGGAGGGATTCCGAGGGCTCACCTGTTGGGCCCAGTTTTGGCTGGCAGAGAATACTTTAGATGAGCTTGAGGAGAGTGAGCAGTCTGAAATGTTCTGGCAGTATCTTAGCCACCTCTAGTTCTTTCTGAAATCCATGAAGGGCCATGCCACTGAGCAAACAGAGACACGCCCTAAAGAACTAGTGAAATAGAAAAGTGGAAAGGGGAGTATATTCAGTTTCAGCAGGCCCAGGTAGAAGCATCTTGGGCACTGGAGGAAAGGATTCTGGCACTAGGAGATTAGTTAAGCACTACAACAGCTAGGGAACAGGAAGTCACCACAGCTCCACAACTCCTACAGCACCAGAGGTGACAATAAGGAGTGAGTTCCAGATTTGTTGTGACAATGGATGTTTTTCCTTCTATTGGACCCAAGAGGCAAACTCAGAGACAGAACCAGTTAAACAGATTTATTCAGATGTGGAATGATGGACTGATGAGTGGGGAAAACTGGGGGAAGGGGTTAGGCGGAGCAGCAGAGCAGACAGCAGAGCGATGGAGGCGATGGAGAGGTGCCACAACGGAGAGGGCTGCAGGGCTGACCCAGGAGACACTTACTACAGTAACCGTTACTACAGTAACGGTCGTCTCCCAACAAAGAAACTGTCATAAATTAAGAAACATGGACAAAAGAGAGTGGTGCATCTTCCTCAAAAAAGAAACAAGGGCAGTAAAGATCCTGATCCAGACACCACTAAACTTGCCCTTTTGGTGTAGATTAGGCATACTCGGCTGAAACGAGTATCCGGTATGGATAATGAACTTTTGATGAATATGAGTAGTATATGAGCAATATGAGTCAATATCTGCGCTCATAATGAATGAAAATCCTCATTGGGTAGCTGACTGTGTCCACATTGTGTGATAGGCAAGTGACACACAGTGCCCCTCCCCTACACACACACACAGATACACACACACACACACACACACACACACACTGCAGCTGTGACCCGCTCACACACACACACAGTGACAGCCTCTCTGTCACTCACTCAGGTGTGACAGCTCGCGTCGTGTCTCTCTTCAGTAGCGGTCAGGTTTTTCTCAGCTCGCTCTTCCCTCGGTCTGTAATCACTGATAGTCAGTAGAGTTTCTGCTAAACTTGGTTGGGAACAGACGCGCTGCTTTTGAGCAGAGTTAGGGTTAGGGTTGGCGCTGAATGCAACTCGCGCCACGTCTCTCACTGCCGACGCACTGGTCTTTTTTTTTTTTTTTTACCATCTGCTCGCTCTTACCAGTTGGTTTTTGTTTTTGTTGATATAAAGACACATTAGCTGAACACACATAGTACATTATTATTCTTATTTTATATTGGCTGCATGTACTGAGAGACACTTTCTCACTGTAGTTCATAAAAAGAAATGTAGTAGCCTAGTACCAATATTACAAATTAAGTAATATTAAATGTTAGGTAGTAAAATAAATAAATAAATAAATCACTGATAATAAAAAGATCAGAACATTTAAAAAAAAATTAAAAAAGAAAGTTATGTTCAGTATGAAAACTCTTGTTCATTGCATTTTATTTAGTACTTCATAATTGCCTACTGCATGTGTTGTATTCATTGATGCACTTGTTCTGTCTTTATAAAAAATTTGTTCTGTAACAAGTTTTTTTTTTCTTTTAACAAGTGTACTGCTTCACTTGTTCTGTTCTGTTTACTATTTTGATCAAAAACATTGATCGGAAGCTCAATTCTGGGGCTGTTCTGAAAATAGTTTTCCAGTAAACAATAAATATAGCAACTTCTGATCAACCTGTATAAATTTCAGGCTTAAAATAACATACCGGTTTAAGCCTCAACCATTTCCGGTCAAACCCCACCCACTTCCGGCTTAGGCCCCGCCCTCTCCGAGTACAGATACAGATACAGATAATGTAGATGGTTGAACAGCTACGGATAGTGGTGCACTCGCTCATCCCTAGTGTAGATATCACTAGTTTGCACAGTTTTATAAATGACTACAGTACAGCACCATCACAATGGTGTAATGCCACGATTGCAATTACAAATGACAGAAATCCAGTGCTATTTAGTAAGTAGCTGTAAAATTTTGCATGAAGACATCTGTCAGAGTTTTGTCGACAGCTGGAGGCGGCGTGTCACAGCAGTGTATATTTGGTGTTGGCACTGACATGTCTCAGCACGTCCAGAAGATGTAGCTTGAACACTGTCAAAAAAATCAACTCCAAATGACAAACTGACCATAATTTAAAATGTTATGATTTTTAAATCACCGGGGAACCTGTTATTTTAGAGTGGTGCTTCGGTGTAATAACCCAACAAAACCACACATCTTGTTCATCAGGCAAGAGAGGAGTTTAAACTGGGAATATTACCTGAGTTATGATAGTCTAAGCACCAAGTATGCACTGTAATAAACAGAAAGGCAGGCAGATCTGTCTTAAGTAGGGATCAGTATTTCCACTCATAAAACACTAATACAACTGATGTGAATTAAACACAGTTTATTACAACCTGCAACTACAAATTAAACACTATCATTTATGATATACATAAATGACAGACAAATATTATACAAACAATAATCAAGATGATACATATATGGATGAAAAAAGTAATGAGATGAAACAAACTGTAACAATTAAAAACACACAGATGAAAGAATTATGACCAAGTAACATGATGTGATCCCAATGAAAAATCAACCACCATATATATACTTTTGCAATGCTCATAAGAATTTTCTAAGGGAGTTTTAAATGTGGATTATTTGTTTTAAATATGGATTATTTGACCACTCAATGGTCATCACTTGATCAGCAGGTGTTCATGCATGGGGAACTCTTCTTTGAATAAAAGATTACCTCAGGAAAAACTGGAGGGATGGAGATGTGTCTGTGGAAGTGCAGGTATCACAAACACCAGCAGCAAGGCGCCTGATCTGGTTGAACTGAACTGTGGTGTGTTTGCCCACTTGGTGCGGTTTGTTTGTGTAGATGAGAACTTCCTACCAGAACGCTGGTGCACACCAAATATTACTAATGCTGTCAAATGTAGTTTGAACAAGGAATTCATAACCTGCTGTACCTGGTTGGCAACATGAAAGAATCGCGTTCCATTTGGTTAACCCTCCTTTGATGCACAGACAAAAGGAGGATGACTTTCATTAATGTTAATATCCATACTATTGCTCACACATCTTTTTTTTTTTTTTTTTACTAGCTGCTGATTTCTGCTGCCAGGTGCTATACATAAAAAACATAGGGAAAGAACCTTGTCTCCTCACACACCTTCTTCCCTGACCAATCATAAGCAACCATGTCACTTTGGTTTAGACCAGTGGTCCCCGAAGTACGGCCCGCGGGCCGGATACAGCCCGCCTCCACATTTGGCCCGGCCCCCTGAACAATACCAGAGACGCATTATGATTTTTTTTTTTTTTTCAGTCTGGCCACGCGATCGAGACTAATACACGCATAGAACGTGACAAGCCTACTGGAACCTACAAAAGGATTATAAGGAAGGAACACAAGAACTTTGAGAGACTGCTCATATGAGTCATTTAAGCAGTGGCGGTTCTGCCTATGTTGCCGCTCTAGGCGATATTACTGGCTTGCGCCCTTTCATGTTACTAATCCAACCCCTCCGCCCCCGCGGCACCAGTCGGGCGCGGCACCGGGGCAGCATCAGTCGGCATAAGGCGAGCCGGCACTGGCCCTCATTAAGCCGCTCACCTGTCAGATCCGGCAGACCAGACCGGGTGGGCGCGGTACCGGCCGGTGCCACGGCCGGCCCGCCTGATGCCGACTGATGGTACCCCGGTGCCACGGCATGTGCGGGTCTATATGGTAGTCTAGAAAACTGGCGAATTTTTTTTTTTTTTTGTGCGCCCCCAAGTAGATTGCGCCCTGGCCCACACTGCCCATAGCAAAAACCGTCCCTGCATTTAAGTAAGAGATTCTGCTCTGACAACTAAGCTGAACTTTTATCTGTTAAGATTGTGCACGGCACAACAGAAAGTTAATGTTCCATGGACTTTTTTTTTTCTGTGAAGAACCCAGAGAGGGTTATTTGGTTATTATTTATTTCACAAATAGTGTTATTTATTTCCTGACTTTTTTCTGTAAAGAACCCATAGAGGGTTATTTGATTTTTATTGATTTCATAAATAGTGTAATTTATTTCATTAATAGTGGTATTATTTGTTTCCTGACTTTTTTCTGTGAAGATCCTGGAAAGGGTTATTAATATTTGGTTATGTGTGGCTTTCTGGAAAACAATAAATGTTTACGTTTAGGCACCCCTGCGATCGTCACACTTTTTCTGTTACAAACTGACCCCGGCCCCCCATCAGAGAAGGGAAAGGTTATGTGGCCCTCACAGGAAAAAGTTTGGGGACCCCTGGTTTAGACAAAACTTAGCATGAAGTGCTTATCATTGGTGCAGAGGCATCGATGTGAGAGTCATTTTTATTCAAGCTCCCATTGTCATCGTCTCCCTCAACACCAGCAGCTGATGCTGGTTGGTTTGGTGACTGCTGGACTTTAACTTTCAATACATCCCACTTCTCAGGAAGCAGGCCTTTGTTGAAGAGCAGAGAAGACAGGTAGGAGAACAACAAGATGGCAGCAAAGGCACACAGCATGCACATGGTATTGACTGGAGCACACTGGACATAAACACCATCCTCATGAGTGCATCCTGGGAAGTGGATGACGGCTGGCAGTCCGATCATGGACTCTCCACACAACAGTCTCAAGAAAATCCCCACCAGCCAGCCCATAATAGCCCCATATGTATTAGAGATGTTGAAGAAGACGACACACACCAGTTGAGGAAGGATAAAGACGTAGGTTATCAATGAACCGAGAAACCAGAACACTACAACACTATTTTGGAAGATGGTGAGTGTTGCACCGATCAGGCCCAGTATTACCACTGTGACACGGATCACCCACTGGATCTCTCTCTCTGAAGCCTAGAGGGAGGAGACACAGAAAAGAAAACATGGTGAGATGATCTTTCCCCTCTCAAGCATTTTATGCCTTTAGCAAACACTCAAAAGTTTATTTTGAATACACTACTGTGAAATATATATTTATGCATTAAAAGTTCACTTTATAAGCAATCACACTGTGAAGTAGGATTCTTAAAGTTTGCTAAAATGGAACAAACACAAAAATACTTACAGCAGTGGTTCCCAATCCAGTCCTCAAGATCTCCCTGTCCTGCAGGTTTTTGTTTCAACTCTTTCACACCTGATCCATTTAAGGGCCTCATGCTGATTGGTTGAAACAGATCAAACTGAACAGGACGTGCATGAAGGTGCATTAATTGAGTCGTGTGCAAGAGTAGAGCTGAAACCAAAACCTGCAGGACAGGGGGATCTTGAGGACTGGGTTGAAGACCACTGACTTAAAGGAACACTGTGTAGCATTTAGAGTGATATTTGGCAGAAATGGAGTAGGCCCATAATATTCATAAATATGTTTTGTAGTGTATAACCACATGGAATAAATAATCCTTGTATTTTCTTTTGCTTAGAATAAGCCCTTTCATATCTACATAGGGATCGGGTCAACTACAGTGGAGGCTGCCATGTTGTGCTGCCATGTTTCTACAGTAGCCCAGAAGGGACAAACCAGATGGCAGCTCTAGAGAGCGCCTTTTGCGTTTGTGCAAATGCATGGGTAGACCGAAAGTTGGCTAACAAAGATGAGGATAAGTTGTTTGCAGCCCACTGGCTTGATGTTTAATGTTATGAGAACTTGGAGAGAGTTTTTGGGACAGTTAGAGTTGTGAGAAATTTGATAAATGGAGGATCACACTTATGATTTAGCACAAGACAGAGCAAGGCAGGGCGAACCCTTCTCTTCAAAGAAGTGAAAACATGAAGATGCAAAACGAATTTGAAACAGATGGTGACAAAACATGGGTAAACATCGGTGTGGCCTTTCCCAGGTGGACATCACTGATGAGGGTCAAACATTTTGACAGGGACGCTGAAGTCACCTGTTTTCTGCTGTGCAGGTAATGTAGACTACCAATGCTAATGCTATGTGGTGTGTGTTTGTTTCAGCTGTTGGAAAACCCATGCCCATGGATTTCAGAACTGTGCCCTGGAGTTTGCAGTCCACATGGATTGGTAATCCCAGGGAACAGTGTACAAATCTGGCAGCATGGATTTGTAACTAGGGAGCACGGATTATGAATCTGTGAGCATGGTAACTGGCTGTTCGCAGTACGGTCTGATTTATAAACCAAGAGTTCAGATTTACTGAGCCTAGGGAGCCCCTGTGGGCCTTTTTTCAGCTGAGCCCAGGGGGGCTCTGCAAAAGCTCAAAGCTTGATCCCAGCAGGTTAGCACACAACAGAATGTATTCCAGGGGAATGGGAATGTATCAAGTAGCATTTACATTCTCGATGTTGCTATTGTTTCTCCAGGTATGAGCTCCCACAACATCGACTCATGACCTTTTCATGTCACAGCTTTGAACTACTGTCATGTCTAGAAAATTATGTTGAATGTTGTGTCGTGTCTTGTGACTTCCTGTTTTATTTTGAAATCTTACTCTCCTCTTGTGTCAGGTCACTTGCCCTTCCCCTTGTGTGTTTCCCTTGGTCTGATTGTCTTCCCCACCCTGAGTGTTTCCACCTGTTCCCCATTACCTGGTGTGTGTGCATATATAGTCTGCATTTCCCCTTGTCCTATGCCAGTTTGTCTTGTGCCATCTGCCAAGAAAACCACACCATTCTAGTCTTGTTTGCCATAGCTTGTCTTGCCATTTTTGCCTTATTGCCACAGCTTTTTGTTGATACTTTGTCTAGCTATTTCCTTTGTTTTCCTGACCACGCTACAGTGAGTATTTCTGTTGATACTTTTGTATATAGAATTTTAGTTGTTACTTTGCATTATATTTCCTCCTAGTAGAGTGTGAATTCCTCCTAGTTGAGTGATTTTGGTTATGTTTTTGTCCTCCTTGTGAGAGAGTATTTGAGTTGTTACTTTTGCCCAAATAAAGACTGTTTTCCTTCAGAACCTTGTCTGGGGTTGTGCTATTCGGTTCGCTTTGCTCGGTCTTGTCAACTACAATACCCACTGCATCCGACCAACACTGACAACAGCAAAGACAAGCAAGTTTCACGCTTGAATTATTGAAACAAGCGAACGGCTTGCACATTTGAAATACTGTCATTTACAGAAATGGAACAAGTTTTTTTTTTAATCCATTTTTTATATTCAATATTCATCTCAATATTCAATATTCAACTCAATCTATTCACTATATAATATAGTGTATAGATAATCAGTAATGATTAGCAACTAATGAATGTTTTTAACTTTTGGTATATTTACAGTTTCAGAAGGCTGTACAAGAAAAACGCCAGAGGATAGTGTCTACACCCTGAAAAGTGAAAAAAAGCTATGGATACATTTCTGAGCTGCAAGCACGGATTGTAAACAGGAGAATCACAAGCGGAGGGGGGATGGCTGGAAGGAGGAGGATGACCCCAAACCCCTCCGATTAGTGCCCCTTGTACCTGCACCATCCAAATCAGAACTGGTGCAGACTCAAGTAAGGAAAGGTCTCTGTAAGTGACACATTCTTCTGATGCGTGCTAACTTCCCCTGCAACTCATACTCTGGTTAAAATAGCATTGTTCTAACAAAAAAAATGTATCAAAAATATACAAATAAAATAGTTTATTAAATTAATGTGTAATGTAAGTGTCTTCAACAGAAGCGGCTGTCCATGATGATACTAATTCAGAATGGTCCAGACAGGAGCTGACCATTCACAATGCTTCTTCCAACAGTATATGGCTGAATCAAGGTGCTTCTCAGACAGGACCTGCAGCACACTGATACACTCTCTTGGTATTCAGACAGACAAATGTTTTGTCAGCTTCTTTTTTTGTTTTTTTCTGAGTCGGTGCTGATGTGCACAGAAAAAGCTGTGGAAATGTTTGTCTGTTTGTCCACTAAAGTTGCATGTCTGTGACTCTGTGTCAGCATATCTACTTTTGCTGTCAAAATAAAGATTGTGGCCTACAAAGTGCTATAAATAAGTCATTCATTTTACAATTGTCAGTAGTGTTTTACAAATTTTTTGTTTCAAAATTGTAAGGTACATTGCAATGAACATATATATCAGGATAATCTGAAGTGGCATTGACAAAAATGATTGTAATGAGAAGAACACTGCCTGGTAAGTACTGCCATTGTTATTATGTAGGTATATGCACACTTACAGTCTACTAAGTATATGTTTACATGCATATAACTGCAATAAATACAGTGCATACATCTGATGATTGTCTTTTTTTTTATTAGTTATTGCACTTTGAAAATACTTCAGTGGAGCAATACAAATACTCTTTTAGGAACATGAATAAATAACTACAACAACAAACGTATAGTCAATATAGAATGACAGAAAATATTAAGAACAAGTATAAAAACTACAAACTATCAACAATGTAAAAAAGTAAATAGAAAATAAATCTGTTGAATATGCATTTTAGGCCAGGGCATCTGTTACTCCAATGTCTCATTTACAATGGCATACTGTCAAATTTTTCCTTTTTCATGAAATTGCAGCAGATGTGATTTTGATATTGGTATGATGCCCTGATGATGAGCATGCAGGTGTGTGAGTACTTGAGGTACTGTGTGTACAGTCCACAGGGCCTGGCAGGAAAATCAGAGGCCAGGTATGAAACCAGTAACCAGTCTGTAGGCATATCCCTACAGGTACCACAAGTACACCATGGTAACCCTGGCACTCCCACAAAAGGTGAGGCACCATGCCTGCTCTTATACATCACCAGGGCATCAAAACCATTCCTGACTGCCTCTCCAGTAGCTGAGAGGAGAGCTCCCTTTGCTCCTCAAGACTCATCTCTTGAAGAAGTCTGAAGAAATAAAACAGGAAAAACACACACATATGTTACATGATGTTGGCAGTATGATAATGGAACTGTAATAGTTTGTAAGCTGTCTAGCTTGTGTCAAAACAGTAATAGGCATTTGCAGAATGCTAAAATATTATCATCCATTAATCAGTACAATCATTTATTAGTTTTGCTAACACTGACTTACGTTACACTGCGATAACACATCAAACTACAGACGAAAGAAATATAAAGCACTGAGCTGCTCCCACTTTGTGTTGTATTGGTATTGTTCATATCTCACAGACAAGGTAGTTGTAAAGTTTTAATTTCATCAAAAACATTTACATACCTCCGTCGTGCCTCTTTGGACTCTTTGGAGGGCTTCCACTCTCTCCTCTCTCTCTCCTCCTCTTCGTCTGTTGAAGCTGCCTCAGCCACTTTGACTCCTCTTCCTCTCCTAGCCCTGCTTGCTCCACCACGTCTTCCTCTCTGCTGTCTCCCTCTACCTCTAACCTCCGTCATGTTACCAGGTGGTCTATCCGGTCACCTCCTCGGCAAACCCGGAAAAATTGTGTGTCCCGCTAAACTGTATCACTACCAGCTGACTTAGCTAATGTTAGCCTGTATTTTGCATGCCTAGCAGTGAGCCTACTATAACAATGAAATACTGTCACAATGGGGAACAACTAACAATAATAATCCCTATATGACATGTAGACATACAGACAACAATAAGACATTATTTGATATCGCGGATGTATTCAGGCGCACAAACAAAACGTCACAAATTAGCATGGTAGCTGCTAAGAATATATCAGCATAATAACAGTATTAATGTGCTATAGCTAATAATTATAGCTATAATTAACAATCATTATTTGATACAAAAAATAATACCAAATCAACTGGTAAATAATCTTGAATACTATAATCTCAAGTTGGCACACACTCTCCAATATATTTAGCCTATATGTCCATACAAAGCTGAACAGTAAAATCCTTCAATAACACAATCTTGTGCTGCCCCCTAGTGGGCTGAAGGTGCCATGGCGCTAGCAATGGGCATAACACTCAGTGGCCTAAGGCTAATAGCATGTAGCTAATTAGCAATGGCGACTTCACAACAATAAACAACTCTTTTTTTTTTTTTTTTTAAGATTTTTTTTTGGCATTTCTGCTTTACTTGACAGCCACAGTAGAGATAGACAGAAAAGGCAGGGGAGAGAGAGGGAATGACGTGCAGCAAAGGACCTGAGGTCGGACTGAGGGAGGTCACAGCAATTGGGACCAGGCCGTGGGTCATGGTGCGTGCGCCCTCACCGGTGAGCCACCGGGGAGCTCCCGACAACAATAAACAACTCTAAACAGCATAAAAATATTTACAGAGCCCATCCACCTAACATTAATAATAAATAAGGTAAGTATGGCGGCCTAGGTGACTTACATGTCCTCACGGACGCAAAAACACCAATTTACACAATCAAGGATAGCTGAGAGATATCAGGATGACCACACCACTCTCTGGACGGCAGGAAAGTGAAACTGAGACCTGCATATTCGGGAATTTTCTGCAGTCATGTGATGCATTTGAGTCTCCTGATTGGCTGCTCTAGTAGACTTTCTTACAGGTTAAGCGTAATAAGCATAAATATAGTTGTTCCATTTTGGCTTTAAGTATACTTAAAGTACACTATGAAATAATCTGTACATATTGAGACTTTGCCATGCTGCAGCATACTAATATTTGTTATACTCTAATCTTTATCTAATTTTTTTCTGGGCTTTTCTTCTCCTTCGCTTGTTCCAGCTCTCAGCTCATGTACATTTTATGTAAGTGTACATAAAATGTAGCACTAATAGATTACAGATACTTTTACATTAAGCTTATTTACATTGAGCTGCATCAGATGAGTGCCTTGGTATTTGCTTCAAGTGTTTTTTATAAACGTAATTCTTGTTTTGAAGCCATGTGTGGTCTCCACTTTGTCAAGTCCTAAGTGCAAGGTCATAACAATTTCCATTACACTTGTAATGAAAATGAATTACAAGGGAAGCTTTTAAGCACTCTACTATGATCCTATCCCAGCATGCATAGAGCTAAAGGTAGGGAAACACACTAGACAAGTCCAATTTGAACTTGAACTTTTTCTCACCTGGGTCCTCAGGACAGTCTTGTAGATGTTAGAGGTGAATATGGAGGTTGCAGACAACAAAACAGAGTCAGTCGATGACATCACAGCAGCAGCCACAGCTCCAATACCAATAATCGAGATGTAGGATGGAGTGAGATGCTGCAGGACGAGGGGCACTACCAGAACTGCCTCCCCACGCTCAAATGGAGATGGAGAACCATAAGAAGTCAGGTTCCAGTCTGAAGCAAGAGCAGATTAGACAAAAATATTAAACACACATGCTGTAGGGAAAAGGGAGCATAAAAAATGATAAAGAGAACAGACATTTTAAGTAAAACTGAAAAGTTAGACAAAGGTTGTAAAGGACTGTTACATTCCTGGACACAGAAAAAGTATAGGGTGTAACTTCATATTCCTGATTCAGCACCTGAATAAGATGACTGTTGCATCAGTGAATGCCAATGGTATTTATTCAACTCCTTTCCCCCTCCAACAGAGGTGCTAAAAACGAGTGCCCCTTATCTCCCCATCTCTTCACTATTGCCATTGAACTTCAAGGGAAAGAATCACCAGATTGAACACAAGCCACACATTATCCTTTTATGCTGATGACCTCCTTTTGTATGTTTCTAATTGAGTTTCACCTATTCCAGTTATGCTAGACATTTAATGTCTGGTTTTACAGGCTCCTGTCTTGGATAAACATACCTGTGGAGGCAGCCACTGCTCCAATCAAAATAGGGGGAAATGCAAATAAAACAATAGCAGCAGCAGCAACAAAGCAGCTTATCCTGGCTGTGGCTGAGGAAGATGCAGACAAAGTCCTCTGGTGGAACTCTTGAGAGGCCAGGTTACTTAAACCCTTTAAAAAGCAAAGTCATATCATATCATATTAATTAAGTCAGAACTAGTGATATAATGGTTCACAAACCTCGCACTTTCGATACAGAAAAAAAAAAAAAAAAAAAGTGAATACCAACAAAATTTCCTTGATTTTTAAAACATAAGTATAATCTTTTGTTGGTTTGAATATTGATGGAGCTACACCTAACCCGTCCTCTGGGGCGACTTCTTATTAGCATATGAAAGGAAAACACAAACAGCTCCATATTAAAACTAACATCTCAAAGTATGATCTGTTTGATGATGATGACTGGCAATGACTTCCCATTCAGCAGTGAGGTAATATGCCGTTACAGTTAGCAGTTAGCTTTGTGGAGCTCTCCATCCAGCCGTCTGCGGTCAGAGCATCGGCTGCTGCTTTGGACAATTCATTCTCTGTTTGGGCTTTTGTTTTTGCAAAGCAGTAAGTACCGTCTTGCTGAAATGGGCTCAGGAGGGAACAGTGTACAGGGGCTCAGTGACACTGAGCATGCTGTGAAAGCTGCGTTTTCCACTACAGTACTTGATATCCCTAGCATGATGTATTTGTGGTTTTGAGTACCTGTGGTCTGTTAAATATAGTTTCACAGCTCCTCTCTCTTGCCTTTCTCCCGGAGCTCTGGCAGCATGGTTTGTTTAGTCAAGGTCAGAAGAGAGAATCAGCCCCTCTCCACTGATTGGCTGACTGTTTTCTGAGTGACATATGGTCAGGACATTAAACCGATGTCACTGCGCAATGCATTCTGGGACGTGAACAATAGCGCGCCACCATATTGTGAGGCCATATTGAGTGAGAGAAAAACAGAGCCAACGAGATACAGTAACTACTTGAAAACTTGTCGAAAGCGAGTTATCATCTTATGTAAGATTGTCATGACTACCGCCAAGCGTGACTTTATACAACCGTACGTATTTGAGCCCAACTCCGATCTCGAACCACAGACGAAGCTGGCATTGTATTGCTATGGTGATGGTGGCGCGCACGGACGCAGCGGCCTCTCCAGGGATCAGCGAGAGTGAATGTTTTAAATGTTTTGCTTAACCCAGACGCTCAGGTTGCATAACCTACAGCCGAGAGACTTTACTAAACATCAGGTAAAGCATGCTGCAATAACTGAGGCACTCTGCTTTGATGTGGACATACTATGCCAGCACGTAAACAAAGGAGGGGGAAGAGAGCTGGGATCCACGCTAGGCTAAAGGCTAACCCCTCCAGACCAGCAGGACCGTCGCTCTTGCTCTCTAATGTTCGCTCCCTCGACAAGAAGCTGGACGAGCTATGCTTGCTAAGAGATGCCCGCAGAGACTGGAGAGACCGCTGTGTGCTTGCTGAACATTGTCAGAGACCCCTCTCCCCCCGCTCCACAAATACTTTGAACTGCTGCCATCAGGCAGACGGTTCAGGAGCATGAAAAGCAAAACCACCAGAATGTGCAACAGCTTCCTCCAGAAAGCTGTTAGACTTTTAAACTGCTTACTTTATCCATCACTCGGGGATTCCAAGTGAGAAACGTTATCTCATTTTGTGTGCACTACTGCTGTATGTGCAGCTAAATGACAATAAACCTTGATTTGATTTGATTGTGTCAGGTTGATAAAACAGTCGGCGCTGAAATTAGCCCAACAGATAAGCAAATTTGGACTAAAACCCTGCGGGACCTGTGAAACCGGGACCCTGAGCGTGATGTTATACGACCGTACGATCCTGAACGTGGGGTTACAGTGTAACCCTGGTTCTCTGAGAATAGAGAATATTTCTCCATCACATATAGAATATATGTTATGGGATTTACTGACATTCTAGCAGCTGACGTGAAAACCTCTTTAAGACACACCACGCCTACCGTGGCTTCCCCTGCGCCCTATAAATAGACCCAGCTGCGCAGGGATCAGCTGATTCACTCTGATTTGAACGGGTCCCGAGCGGCCTCGATATGGAGAGATATTCTCTATTCTCAGAGAACCAGGGTTACACTGTAACCCCACGTTCTCTATCGTATGAGAATATCTCTCCATCACATATAGAATATATGTTATGGGCTCTGTAAGACACACCGTGAGGGTCCCAAGGAGACAGAGCAGACACCGCTCCAATAGTAACCCCATGAGGTAGTTTCGAATGAGACGTCCCCACCCCGAGTGCACAAGATTTACAGTGTGTACAAAATCACCACCTTAGAACTATATACAAATGCACGCATGTGAGGTGGCAACACCGCAAGACGCTATGTGCCACCACCAGCTGTGCGTGAGTCTTGCATACCCAACCCTGCCAGACGCAAGGGCTGGGTGCAAGGAAGATGTCACTCAGACGGCCCGCACTCTGCTAGGCCACTGACTAGGATCTTGACATCACCCTGGCCAGGCCCGAGGTCGACTGGCCAAGGGGCACAGTGAATCAACATTCAGGTTGACATGGCCCCCAGCACACGCTCCCCGAAGGAGGTACTGGTGGCCACGTTCAAACTATAAAACCTGGTAAAGGTATTTGGCGTGGCCCATGTGGCGGCTGCGCACACTTCTGAGAGGGCAGCCCCGCGCCACAACGCCCAGGAGGTGGATACGCCTCGTGTAGAGTGCGCTTTCGCTCCCTCCGGCACCGGCTCACCCATCTCACTGTACGCTCGGTGGATAGCCTCCACCACCCAGTGAGAAAGCCTAGCCTTAGACACCGGCTTACCCCGACGCTGAGGCTGGAAACAAACGAACAGCTGATCAGTCTTCCTGAATGCAGCTGTACGCTGAACATAAATCTTAAGTGCCCTAACCGGGCACAGCGCTGACCATTGCGGACCCCTGCCTGCCCCCTGGGAGGGCCTAAGGGCTCGCAGCTCCACTGATTGATTTATGTGAAAATCAGTGAGCACCTTAGGTAAGAATGCTGGGTTTGGACGGAGGATAACCCCTGCATCCTCTGGAAGGAAGCGGCAGCAACTCTCCTGCACAGAGAGAGCGTGCAGTTCCCCTACCCTCTTAGCGGATGTGATTGCCAGGAGGAAAGCCAGCTTGAGTGACAGCCACTGAAGGCTCACAGTTTCCAGGGGCTCAAAGGGCGCCTGTTCCAAAGCTGACAGGACCCTGCCCAGGTCCCATGTCGGGATGGTCGGCCTATGGCGAGGCACCAGCCTCTGTGCCCCCTTGAGGAACTGCGCTATGAGGCTAGCATCCTGTGCGATTAGCTTAGCTTCCCCAGTACGAGAGGCTTTTATGGCCGCTACTACACCCCTCAGGGTGGAGCATGACTTGCCTGACTCAAGGAGCTCTTGCAGGTATCTGAGTACCTCTGGAGCTGAGCATGACATTGCGTTAAACTGGTTGGCATTGCACCATGACACAAACAGCTCCCACCGATAGGAGTATGCCGCCCTTGTCGACGGGGCTCGAGCATTCTGCAGGGTGTGAACCACCGAACCTGATAGCCCCATGCCTAATAAGCTGGCCCTCTCAGTGGCCAGGCCCAGAGATTCAGCCCCTGTGGAAAGGGGTGGAACAGGGTCCCCTGTGCCTGGCTCAGCAAGTCCCGGCGAACTGGGAGCTTCCATGGTGTCCCGTGCAACAGCGGTGTCACCCATGAGAACCATGTCATGTGTGGCCAATCCGGTGCCACCAGAATCACCTGAACTTCCTCCTGACCGATCCTCTGCAGCAGGTTGGGCAGGAGGCTGAACGGGGGAAAAGCATAGAGCAGCCCCTGAGGCCACTGGTGTGCCATGGCATCGCAGCCCAGGGGAGGCGAATCTCTCTCGATGGAGTAATACAGTGGGCAGTGAGCGTTCTCGCTCGAGGCAAACAGGTCGGCCACCGCTCTTCCAAAGCGGCGCCAGATCTCCTCCACCACTGCTGGATGGAGCCTCCAGTTCCCTGGATGTGGTCCCCTCCTGGAAAGGAGGTCCGCCGCCACATTCACCACACCGAGCACATGCATTGCCCTGAGTGACAGGAACTGCTTGTATGCCCATGTCCACAGTTTGTGTGCTATCCCGCTCAGGCGCAGAGAGCCCATGCCTCCCTGCCTGTTTATGTACGCAGCTGCCGTGGTGCTGTCGGTTCTTACCAGCACGTGGCAGTCCTGCACTACTGGGAGGAAATGCACCAGGGCCAGGTGGATTGCCCTCAGCTCCAAGGCGTTGATATGGCGGCCCTGCCACGGGGCTCCCCAACGTCCACTGGTCCCTCTGCCTTCGTGGATGGCACCCCTGCCTTCGAGGGATGCATCCACAGAGATCACCTGGCGGCGCAGTACAGGGCCCAGCCTGCAGCCTGCTAGTTCTCTGGGACCTTCCACCACTTGAGAGCTGTGCACAACCTCCCGGTAACAAGCACCGACGCCCACCGATGCCTCTGAGGGCAGAGCCCCAAGCCGTACAGGTATCTCTGTACTGGCCGCATGTACAGGAGAGCTAGTGGCACTACCTGTACGGCAGCGGCCATGAGACCTAACAGGCGAAGACACAGCTTCCATGTGACCCTGGCCCCCAGGTGAAACTGCTCCAGACATTCCCTGAGGGAATCCTGTCTGGCCCGAGTCAATGTCACCAACCCAGTCCTGGTATCCAGCCACATACCGAGGAACTGGGTGGCCTGAGATGGCTGTAGACTGCACTTTTTCTCGTTGATGCACAGACCCAGATACTGGATGTGCACCAACAACATCTGGACATGGCGACGACACTGCTCCTCTGTCTGAGCGCATATCAGCCAATCGTCCAGGTAATTCATTACCCTGAGACCCTGCTGCCGCAGAGGCCCTAAGATTGCATCCATGCACCTGGTAAAGGTGCGGGGAGCCAGCGATATCCCAAAGGGGAGGACACAGAATTCGAAGATCTTGCCGTCGAAGGCAAACCTGAGGAATCTTCTGTGGCCCTCCCAAATTGGAATTTGGAAATATGCATCCTTGAGGTCGACCGTTGCGAACCAGTCTCCCACAAGGACCGCTTGCTTCACCCGTGGGATGGACAGCATCCTGCACTTCAGGGGCCGAAGAAACTTGTTCAGGCCCCTGAGGTCCAAAATGGGCCGGAGTGTCCCATCGCGTTTTGGGACCAGGAAGTAACGCGAATAGAACCCCGCCCGCCTGTCTTCGTGCCCCACTTCTCTGATGGCCCTCTTGGCCAGGAGACTGGACACCTCTGAGCGCAAAATCTCTCTGCGTAGGTGATCTGCAACGATGGTAAAAGCAGGTACCGAAGTCACAGGAGGAGCACTCGAAAACTGAAGACGATACCCCTGAGTCATTGTTGAAACGACCCAGGGGTCTGCCCCCAGGGACTCCCATACTGAATGAGGCCCCTGAGGGCTTGGCCCGACAGGGGGAAAAATGGCGTCAGGACTGGGACTTGGGGCCCTGGGGTGCTTTACCCCCGCGCCCTCTTTGTCCTCTCCTGCTGCGCTGCCCTGCATCCAGCCGGACCCTCAGATCTGGCTTCGCCTGACTGGTTTGATGCTGCTGTTGGTGCCCCTGCTGTGGCCGACGCACCTCCTGCCAGCCCGTGGTCTGCCTCAGGGCATTTGACATTTCACGAGCCGCGCGACGAGCCTCCTGCGCCTGCTGGATCATTATCGTCGCATCTGGCCCAAACATAGCTGTCGTCTCCACAGGCAGCCTGAGCAGACATGCCCTGTCGTCACGCTGTAATTGGGACTGTGACAGCCACAGATGACGCCGCGCTTGCCAGAGACCTGACAAGGCCTTGCCAGCTGCCTCCCCTTGCTCTCTCATAAGTTTGGGGAGAAGTGAGGAGACCTGCTGCAGGTCCTCTATGAGCTGCCCCCCACACTCCTCTGAAAGTTGCTGGACTAAGTGTCGCTGATACAGGGACAATATGGCCGCCGTGTTGGCCAGTTTCGTCTGGACTGCCATAGCCCCATGCATCTTCACCAGCAAGCCATCCATCATATTGCAGTTCTTGCTCCGGCTCTTCCCTTTCCCCAGAACTGACTTAGAGGGAGCCACCAGAGCTGCCAATGCTGCGTCCACCGAGGGTGGCAGCCCACAACCGATCCTCTCTGGAGTGTGAACTGCAGTCATGGCCCGACAGAGCCCGGACCAGTGACCCAATGCCCGTGGGGCTCTAAATTGCTTCCTGACCACCTCCTCAAAGTCTGAGAGGAGGGGCACCGAGAAGCGTGTTGAGGGTTGGGACCCCCTTTTTTCGTCATCAAACCGTGACGGGCCAAGCCCCTGTATAGGCGGCATGTCAACACCCAGAGCTGCTGCTGCCCTACTAATAAGACCTTGCAGGAGAGGTGACCGCTTCTCATCGAGCTCCCCCTCCTCTTGCTGATCCGCAGCAAACATATCCTCCTCTTCGGAAGGAAACAAGGAAACCTCTTCGTCATCCCCCTCCACGTCTATCAACGGGGATGCGGGGCGTTCCTCATGTGAGGGCCCTGGGGGCGAATGCACCACTTCGGCTGGGCCAGACCTGGACACAGACCGCACACCCCCCACTGTGCGCACAGTAAGCGGGCCTGGAGGAGAAGCCATGCCAGCCTGCCCAGTTTCTACAGCTGTAGGCTTGAACCGCTTGGTAGCATGTAGGCCTACAGTAGGGGTCTCCCTTATTGTGCCCTGTTTATAAAACAACCGGCAAGGTGCTTCCCTTTGCCTTGCTGACATGCAAAAGCAGCTCATACATGCAGCAGGATCCTCCCGTGCTGCCCATGCATGCTCCCCTCCCAAGCAATAAACACATAAATCATGGGAATCATCTATGGGGATCTTCCCCCCACAGCCCAGGCACAATGGACTCTCCCGGCTCGTCATTGCGGTGACGTCACCGTCACGTGACCCGGAAAGTTTGTGTTTGCGTTTTGTTTTGCTAACTTTGTTAGATTTATTTTTGTTTCCCTGTGAGTTTTATTTTCCCACAAGAATCGACCTGGAATGGGGATGGGGAGAAATGGACGCTGTTGTGCCACTGCCGACACGACAACACAATACACGAGGAAGCTTCTTTTTTTTTTTTTTAAATGGCAAGAAAGCTGCCCAAGAAGAGAGTGCTGGCCGTGCCCGCGACTTGTCGCTTCTCCGGCCAGCTGCACCTGTACGGCACAATCCTCCCAACAGACAACTTCCCCACACTAAAGGGAAAAAGGGAGATATGAGAGAGGACGCTGGCTGCACCCGCGACTTCGTCGCTTCGTCAGACCAGCTGTACGCTCGGTACCCCCAACTCAACTCCTTTCCCCAAGAAATGCAAGGGAGCAAGAAGGCGACTTTTCACCCTGAGAGGAGTCTAACACAGACCAGCTCTCTACCCGAAGGTATGTGGGTCGCACAAAGCCACCGTTCGTCTCCCTCTCTCAAAACTTTTGTCTCTCTCTTTCGCTCTCACGTCTTCTGATCTGCAGTGAAAATCAGAGAATCAGCTGATCCCTGCGCAGCTGGGTCTATTTATAGGGCGCAGGGGAAGCCACGGTAGGCGTGGTGTGTCTTAAAGAGGTTTTCACGTCAGCTGCTAGAATGTCAGTAAATCCCATAACATATATTCTATATGTGATGGAGAGATATTCTCATACGATAGAGAACCACAGACGGCAGGAGAAACTGAACCACCTCAAATCCGTTTATTACAAGATGTTTTAGAATGGTAAGTTATTTTTGTTAAATATGTTGTAAATATGTTGTGAACTTGTTGCCCTGGAAGCGGAAGGGTACTGGCTAAGTTCGCTAGCTTGATAGCTTGTTGGCCGGGGAGTTGAGGCTGACTGGCTAAGTTCGCTAGCTTGGTAGCTGGTTGCCTCGGGACGCAGGCACTGTGGGCGGAGTCACTGATGTCAGAACAGACACTGACGTCACAACTTGCAGGAAGTGCAATCTGCTCGTTTTACAGGGACAGTTTCAAAGAACGGGCTGTGTGCACTTCCCCATTTATCATAAGTGAAATGCATGGGACAGTATTTATGTGGCCCCAAGACCTTCCCTGTCACGCAGGCCATGGGGCCTTTAATATTTGATATTTTCCATGATATTTAAGCTTACCAAAACTAGGAAACTGTCAGTCCACAGCCAGGCTCTTTCTGCCTCCAATGTACTGATCCAGGGGGCCTGGAAGGTGTTGTTTCGGGCCGTCTGAGTGATGTCCAAAGTGCAGGAGTTCATCAGGGCAAAGGGAACACAGATCCACTACAGAGACACACACTTTTAAAAATTTGAATGAGATTCTTTAAGCAGATTTGATTTGCTTTTTGTTTCTACAGCCAAACTGAAATAAAGGTTTCAGCAAATACTATACGGCATGGATTGGTCTTATAATATTGCCTTATTTCACGTGTGTAGTGTATTCAGTGTAATTTCAGGCACATATGTGGACATGACCTGCAAGTTTTGTGATGATCAGCCCAATGGTTGTTGGCTGTGGTCTATGTCCTGAGCCATACCCTTTTGAACTTCATTGCTCAAGATCTTGAACTAAGTAATATATCAACAAACTTCACGCAACTTTTGATAACCATGGAGCAATAATGATCCACAGAAAATTTGGTAGCAATCGCACGTATGGTTTAGGAGGAGATTTTGTGACAGTCGGATGTACGATGTGGGAGTTATGACTTTTCAAAGTTCAAAATTTTGACCTTTAATATATAGCGCCCCATCAGGCCAAGTGGGGTCATATTTCTTGGGCAGCACTTGTACACAATTTGTAATCAATAGGCAAAATCTTATGTCTCTACTATTTATCATCTCAGGGGATTTTGAGGAATTCTGAGAAATTTTGAGAAATTCTGTACATTATTCTGGACAGAATAATGTACAGAATTTCTCATTCTGTTCAGAATAATGTACAACCACAACGTGCATATTCTCATCTTCAAAAAAATATATACAATCAAGTCCAGTTGACTTCAATTTTTTAACTTTACTTGCACCTGGGGGTGAGGTATCTTTGCCCAAGGACAATATTTAATCAAATCTTGGGCCATATAGTTGCAGGATAATTTCAGTATCCTGTAACAACAGTCCTCCAGAACCTGGGCATTGATGATGGTCCCTTCACTGTCAGTGAGCTTGCCAGGGCAAAGTCCACAGTGAGAGCTGGGAAAAGTGCTGGGCCAGATGGCATACCCCCAGAGGTCCTAAAGAACTGTGATCTCGATGGCATCATCCTGGAGTTTTCAAACCTTGCCCTACTGCGCAACAAGCTACCTGAAGTATGGTCTCTCTCCAACATCATTCCGGTGCCTAAAGCAGGAGACCTCTCAAAGCCTGACAACTACCATGGCATCAGCCTGACGTGTATCATTGCAAAAGTATACAACCGCATGATACTAAACAGGATACGGGGTGCTATCGACCCTCACCTGAGGGAGAACCAAAATGGCTTTCGAGAGGGGAGAACTACCACTGCCCAGATTTTGGCACTGAGGAGGATGATTGAGGAGATGACGAGGGACAACCTGACTGCGGTACTGTGCTTTATCGACTTCAAAAAGGCATTTGACTCGATACACAGAGTCATGATGGTGAAGATCCTTAGGGCCTACAGTGTTCCTCCCAACCTACTCCGGGCAATTGAGACCATGTACGCAGGTACAAGGGCCAAGGTGGTGTCCCCAGATGGCAACAGTGAGGAATTTGACATCCTGGCTGGGGTAATGCAAGGGGATACTCTAGCCCCCTTCCCCTTCATCATTGTCTTGATTTACGCGCTCAGGAAGGCCATCAGTGGACGGGAGCAGGATCTCGGCTTCACCCTAACTCCAAGGAGGTCGAGACGACACCCCGCAGTAGTCCTGACAGACCTCGACTATGTGGACGACATCAGCATGCTCTCCAATAACGTGGAGCAAGCACAAGAACTCCTGAACAGGGTAGAGTTAGAGTGCACCAAGGTTGGCCTCAGGCTGAACGGCAAGAAAACTGAGGTCATCACCTACAACATCTCACCTGAACATCAACCGCTGACTACAACTGGAGGCACTGTGCTGAAGGAAGTCGAGGACTTCAAGTACCTGGGCTCATGGGTCAACTCAACCGAGCAAGACCTAAAAGTGAGGAAGGCACTCGCATGGAGGGCCCTAAATGGCATGACCTATGGAACTATGGAACTCCAACCTCCCCCGTCAAATCAAACTCAGCTTCTTCTACGCAACAGTGGAGTCTGTTCTCCTTTATGGCAATGAATGCTGGACCCTGAAGCCAACCTTGCAGAAGTCCCTAGACGGGTGCTACACCAGAATTCTGCGTGCAGTACTTAACATCAGCAAGAATGCACAGGTTACCAACAAGATCCTGTATGATGGAATACCAAGGGTGAGAGAGAAAGTAGCAGCTAGGAGGATGAGACTAGCAGGGCACTGCCAAAGGCATCAAGAACTGCCAGCCAGCAAATTGGTGTTGTGGGAACCAACACATGGGCATCGGTCGCGAGGATGTCCCACACTAACAGTGGCGGTTCTGCCCATGTTGCTGCCCTGGGCGAAATTACTGCCCTTCCCTGTTACTACTACTTTTTTTTTTTTTTTTCGGTGCTCGTTCCGCCCCCCACGTGACATGAAAAAATGCCGCCCCGGGCGGCTGCCCGCTTCGCCCGTGCCTAAAACTGCTACTGCACACTAACATATGTGGATGTACTCAAGAAGGATGCAGGAGTGCAAAGTACCAACGAACTGGTCAGATGTATGGAGAATCGGGATGATTGGAAGCAACGATGGAGGGCTCGCCTGAGGACGACCTAGAGAGATAATTTCACTAACCAACATATCCTCACTACAAAAGTTGTAAATCTGACACCTGGATGTAAGGAAACTCACCAAGCTGACAAGAATGAGAATGAGCTGTATGATGTCTGTGTAGGCCACAGAGTAGAGACCTCCAAGCAGTGTGTAGATAATGGCCACTGCAGCAGAGATCCAGATGCTTACAGGGTAGGACAAATCCAGGATCACACTCATGGTAACACCTAAGACACAAACACATTAACAGTAAAACCACAGTTAGGAGTCACACACAAATCAGTCTGCTTTGTTATCAGCTACAATCACTGAGTACGTTTACATGCACACCATATTCCGGTTCCGGTCAATATTCTGGTTAAGGTAACTGTGCCGCGGCAACTGGAATATTCCGTTTACATGTTACTTGGCATGCCCCCGTGTTTTGGCGTATTCCACTCTCTTACGTAATGCGACACTCAGCCGCGGGGGGCAGCAGTACGCGTATAGGCGTCTGGTCTGCCAGAAAAACAGACAAAGAAGTCTTCTTCTTTTTCTTCTGTCGCTAGGTCTGTCACGAGCTGGCAGAGGAAGGAGGACCCAAAAGCAGGAGCCAGATTTGCACGGAGCTCAAGTTAACAAAAATGTTTACTGGTCTCACAGGGAACGGCACAACACTGAACAACACAGTACAACACAATACAATGAACCGACGAAGAACAGAACTCAAACAGGACTTAAATACATGAGAACTAATCATCAAACAAGACACACCTGGGGAAGGGGGCTGGAGCACAAGACAGGAGAACACAGAGGATAGGCTGAGGGAAACACTGGGAGGGATCAGAACAATCAGGGATGATTAACAGACACAGGACAGGTGTGGCACAGGGAGGAGCAAACAAGACACAGGTGAAATAACTGAAAGGAACTAGGCAAAAGAAACTCAGGAAACAGATACAACAAAACCATGACAGAAACACATGAAACAGAACCAAACAAAACACAAGCAACACAAAACCATGACAAGGTCTATGTTTCCTCCCATCAATATCCTCCGTGATATTTAAGTCTTTCATTAGCTGAAGGCGGACTGCAGTCTCCTGGCTCTTGCTGCTGTTCGCCATGCCGTTTTCCCCGCTTGCAGGTAACCATAGCAACAAAGACGCCACAGAATTCCTTGCAGGTCGAGCATGCGCAGTCGTGACTGAATATTCCGGTTCGGGACATTTTCCGACTAAGGTGTTTACATACCCCAATATTCCAGTTGGAACAGGCATATGCCAGGGGTCTTATTCGGAATTCTCTCCAACCGGAATATGACCTTAATCGGGTTCGATGCGTGTTTACATGACACATGCGTGTTTACATGACACATGCGCAACCGGAATATATTCCAGTTAATACAGGAATAAGGTGTGCATGTAAAAGACACTCGCATTTCACATACCAAATCACCATGGGCACAACCTCCTTCTTATCTGTGTAATAAGAAACTAAAATCAAATGAGTTTTTCCAGACTCTAAAGCTAGTTTCTAGAGTCTTTCTAGAGTGCAGCCTTGCAGAGATACAAAAACAGACAAGGTGAGAGTTGAGTGCTGTCCTTGTATCTTGTCATCTTGGCTAAATGACCCAACAGAGTGGCCAGAAGTAACAAACCTTTGTGCTGCATAACTGAATCACCAGCTTACTGTTTTTATATGTCAGCAGTCCAGGTTCCACACTGCTTTAACTAGTGAGGTAATCAAAGAGCCTAAGTATGTAGCATGAGATAGAGATAGAGATAGCTATAACATTACCAAGCAGCTGGAATCAGTGGTAAATGTTGAGTTGAATTGTGATAGTTGAAGTGCTGTTCTGTGACTCACATAAAAGACACAAGAGATTTGTCAGAGGTTTTAAGTCATGCTCTGTCTTTTATCAATAAGTGAGACAACATTAAAGAGTATATCATTTATATCATGTCCGGAATGTGTGGAGTGTGCAAGACTACACAACAACACAAAATAATTGGCCCATCAACTCAAACAGCTAACGGGAGTGATTCTCAAAATTTGTCGGTGGATATGGTCGTCCTTGGATTCTGAATCTTCATTGTTGCTGAATTGTTAACATAATATCTAGTGTTATAAGCCACGTATGTGATAGGTCTCCTAACAGCCATCCCTCCAGAGGAATGGCGGAACTGATGTTCTACTGAGAGTACATATGGTCCTCAGGGCTCTCATCACAGTTACTTAATTTTGTAGCATATCTGCACATCTCGACTTGTGCTTCTTCATTTAAAGAAACCTCCCATATCAGTGTGCAACTCCTCCCAGCTTTGTGCCAATCCAAGCCATCAAAGTACTGCATGAATGAACAAAGCATGCTTCCAGGTCACCAAAATTCCAGTTGTTCATAGCTCTGCTTTCAACTGTCTTTCCTTACCCACCAAAAAAGGGCCCTGAAACTGTATCTTTGTTTTGTTGCACCATGGTGAGTTAAAGTAACGTGGAAGTTTATTGACACATTTACCTCAGCCCAATATAATCTTATATTCTGATACTCAGGTTCACTGTGAACTCCACTGTCGAACACAAATCATAATTTTTTTAACCTCTGCATTCATTCAAAAAATGGCCCTCGAAGGTATAACTAAAACATGAACATGTTACAAATGTGACAGGGAACATGGCCCTTCATAGATTTCTGGAATCCTTCTCCTCACCTGCCCCTGAATGCAACCCTGGTAGCTGTGGTGAGGTAGCAGCTCCACCCATGGACCCATTTCCCAATTTGCAGCCCACAGAAGTGTATATGAAGGAGCTATTGTAGAAGTTTTGAGGAAAATTGTTGCATAATATGATAGATATGAACACCTTTGGATTTATATCATTGTGCTAGACAGATATTGCACAAGGCCAAACCAGTGGACTGAAAAACAGGAAACAGGAGCAGGCGCACCGGACCCCAATGTGGGGAATGTTCTGAATATACTCCCACCACACATACTCCTCCATGCACACACACACACACACACACACACACACACACACACACACACACACACACACACACACACACACACACATACACACACACACACACACGCACACACATACACATGCACGCACATTTCTTGGTGAGACCTTCATGGGAACATTGGTGTACACTGACATCTGACAGGTAGTGTTAGTGTATACCATGTGTTTTTCTATGGGCAGCTTTCCCTCCGCCGTGCACTTTAGTTGTTGGGCTCCAGTTGGGTACAGAAAGTAGGCTGAATTCCCATTCCTACTCTCAGACTCAGATTGGTAAGCAAGGTGCTTTGTAGCACCTGCGGTAAATATTTACTCACTTATTGTAGTACTGTAGGATAACCTATCATGTATGTTTGTTCATAGGTTCCTGCAGCTGCTGTTTTTGCCTCTCAATAGCAATTATCAATCAATGCTGTGACTGTGTTTATGTGTGTGTGTGGTGAGTATTTACACCCCCTGACACTTGCCCCCCTTAATCTGTCCCCCCTTTGGCGGCCTCAGGCACCACATGGTTTTAACTAGTTGTCAGTTGTATTATTATAGTCTATGAATTCCTAATTTATTTAAAGAATTGTATATTTGTAATGAAACACATTTTCTTACATACATACTCGTATTTTAGCTTGCCTTGATTTCTTTTGTTTTAACCCATTTTTTTAAAGCATCTACCAGGCTCTTGCACTAAACTCATCAATAAATAATTTACATTTGGAATCACGTCTCTGTCTTTCTTGATGAACAAACTTGTGAAAATTTGAGTGTCCAGGCTGATAACAGCATCTTGACATTTTAATCTTGAAGTCTTTAAGTGCAGTTCTAAGTGGAGTGCTGTTGGTTTCTCACCACTCTGTCACGCAGTGGTCAGACTTTTCTTTTTTACGCAGACCACTTCATTTTCATGATGTAGCTCTTTGAATGGGAAAGTGGATCTGATGATGTGGTGAACCAAGAATGTAAAGGCCACTGAATTCCCTGTTGACAGTTTACAGCTGAGCAGCCTGTATTAGAACTTAACCCTCCTGTTTGTTCAAATTTGACTAACATCCCTTATGTTTGGGGTCAATTTGACCCCAGCAGTTTAAACCTCAACAAAATTATTATAATCAAAATTGTTACCAAAATTTTTGTGTCAGGTACTTTATGTTTCTTTGTTGACTACCTAAATAGTCCTTTAAATAAAACATAACTCCCCCCCACCCCCACCTATACATCCAGTTTTCCTATTACGCGACTATGGAAAAATATGCAAATCACCATAAAATCTCACTGATTGACCTAAAATTGGAAATAAATATATTTTTGGTGTTTTAATGGTTTTATATTATTTCTAAGAACAGATTTTTTTATCTATAATATTTGGAAAGAAAAACAATTTCTATTATCAAGGATAGTAACATGTCTTATGTTCGGGGTCAATTTGACCACAGGAAAAAGAAACACAACTTCTGAGTAAGCAACCCAATGTAGGCCGGCAAATGGGTAACATCCAAGTCTTTCCAGCTGTCCCCACACACACACCTCCCCTCTGAGTTTGTCATCACAAGTATATCCCCACCTGATGGTGTTACAAAGAGCTCAAATGCTGATTTTATGTCTTGGACATGGCTGACAGTGTATCTGCTGGGGCCTGGAACCATTTTGATGACATTAGCAGCACTGAGTCTACCCTGTTGTTCATGTGGGGAGAGGGACCATGACACCTCTCCATTTTTGGAAGGTAACGTGTCTGCTGGTGGTTGAGAGACAACAGGAGGGTCAACACTGAGGGTTTCATTCTCATCAGAGGAGGATGCCTCATAACCAGGGTCCTCCTCAACATGATCCTCTGTCTCTGACACATTCTCCTCTGTGTCACTTCACTGTCAAAGAGCTGTGACAAAACCTCACTGGCCGAAAACCTTTGCTTCGCATTCATATTCAGCTAAGAGAGAGCATAAAGTGAGAGTACATAGAGCAACAAGAGAAATGATTTAGACGGCTGCTGTGCAAGCTTCTATATGTTTGCTCCTGCCCCATGTGGTGGGAACTATCAATGTCCTTGTGGGAACCATATTTCCCCACCCTCAAAGCACGGGAAATATCGAAGTTCTTGTAGGTATTATGTTTTCCCCTCCCCAATATCTCCCCACATATCCACCCATGTCAGTGGTTCCCGTACTACTTCAGGTATGGTTATGTTAGCTTAGGGCCCTAAAGCAGAGGGAAGTTTTTTGAAGATTATCAAATTGCATGTTATAGTGACCTCAATATCATAAAAAAAAACCCAAAAATGTGTGTAAAACGGTGTTTTTACAGCTAAAACAGCCTGGGGTCAAATTGACCCCAAACACCACCGATGCGTACAAAATGCGTACAGGACACTGAAAACATATCATCATGTGAATTTCATATTTACCCGGTAGTATCCATTAAATTAGGAAAAGTCATAAAATATGAAGCAAAAAAAATGATGTTAAGCATTTATTTAGAGACTTTAAAAACTGAATGGGGTCAAATTGACCCCAAACATAATAGGAGGGTTAAGTACAGCTGCTGCAACAGGCTACTGGGCCCAAACGTCAGTAATCACAGTGAGGGTTTGTTTTAGGTAGTGAAAAATTTAATTCATATCTCTGTATACACATACACATGTTGTATTTGTGTTTACTGCTCACTTACCTAAACCAATAAGTGTCGCTCCCATCCAAAGAACTTCAGCTGAAACTACAGCCAGTGACAGAAGAGCTGCTGGTACTTTTCCATACTTTATTTGGAAAGGATCCAGCATGGTCACATATTTTCTGTCCCTCATTGGCTTGGCAAAAAGAAGGCCACCTTGAAATATAAACAGATTTGCACTTTATGAACAAGGGTTAATTTGTTGTTGCTGAACCACTATTATGTTTTGTTTTGTTATGTTTCGAAGAGTTTTATAAAGGTAGTTTTGGTGGTGCCTAGACTTGCGGAAATAAACCGCATCATTCTTTATTCCAGTGTTATAATGTGTCACACATAATGACAATGCAGAAGATTTATAAAAGTCAATGAGTTGATGATGGTTTTCAGTAGAGGTGCATGATATTGACAAAGTTTCATGTTGACTGATATTTCCTTGGCAAAAGTGATTTTGATATTCAGAAACCTATGGGAAAATGCTTTATCTCTAATCTCTAAAAATGTATTTTAAGTATCGCAACAACTTGTTGTGTCAACAGAACATGGAATATGTCATACAGGACAGCTCCCAACTGTGAGTGCATGGCAGGGCGCTGCTGGAAAAGAGCATACGTGCTCAGCATGGGTAAATAAAAGGTTCAAAAATATAACTACCGCATAAGAATTGACTCAAAATAAATCCGTGTATTTCAAAATACACATGATATACTGTATGAGTTTCACTTTGATGAAGATAGGCTGATGACTCCAATAGATTTCAAGTCTTTATGCTAAGCTAACAGGAAATGCTGCCAATAGGAACCAAACCACTGGATGTACAGAGGTGAAAACAGGAGTATTTGCATCAAGTCCCAGAGTCCGCTCATGTGATGCGTGGAGAATGGTCACTAGTAGTTGAGGTGGATACGCCACCATGTTGGAGGTGTGGCAACGACATAAAACCCTCAAAGAGTGTGAAAAGGTAGCACTTTCCAAATTGTCAAGTCAAGGAGGACAAAATACTCACATTTCACCTGTTTATTGGTTCCCATCACATTTTCACACACTTTGAATATTGGATTTTGGGTTTCGCATTCCACTGACAATCATTCCACTGAAAATCATGTTGAAGCACAACCTTCTCGTCCAACCTACATAAAACACTGTATCAACATCATCACTGGTGAAAAAACTAAAATCTATGTATGTGAAATCATACAGTACAACATCTTGGAAAAGACCAAGCATATTAATAATAATACATTTGACATATCTGATTCTGATGTCCTGGCTACTGTGCAGTATGGATTGTGGGCTATTACTGTTGTCACTGGTGCAGCTGGTGCTGTTTCTGTTTATATTATATGTTTTACTGCAACTGTGGAGGCATTTATGTGTGCAGTGTTGAGTCCAAGACAAATTTCCCCATGGGGGAACATATATTGTCTTGTCTTATCTTGTCTTGTCTTGTCTTCCCCTCCGTTTGTGCACATGGAGAGTTTTCTGTATCAGGTTATTCCAAACCAGTTATTAGGGAGGATGCTTGGACTACAGAAACTTTTGATATTAAATCTATATGAATACAGTATTCTACTACCACTACAGTGAAGTGTATGTGCAGAAGGATGGAGGAAACATGATACAAATCTATGTTCTGTCTTTCAAATATCGTTTCCCCACACAAACCTTTCACTTGGCTTTAAGCATCATGGCATCACATTTAAAATCATGGAGTGTGTGGAGAATAAAAAATGTGTCCTTAGTTCAAATGAGTGGCAGATTTTGAAACATCTCCATTTTTCTTGAAGAGTAATGAAACCTCAAACTCAAACAAGTACTGAAACAATAGGAAGGATATTTTGAAAGATTTACGTATGGGACATTTAGGGTAGTCCTGTCACTGAAACACATTTTTTCTAGTTCCTTCCTTTTTCTTCGTCTCCCTTGTATATCAGAGGACTGTTGTCGATTTTAGGCAATGGGACATACTTGTTTCTTTTGTACCTCAGTTACTACTCAGCTAGGAGAAATATGGATTGTGGATTTGCTGCCCACAGCTGTGAGTATGACACAGTGAGGACTGTCACTCCTTAGAGAAGGCTTCTGTCACAGGCCTATTTTACATTTCCTCTCATATTGACAGACTTACCAAGAATAAAACTGGCTATAGTTGCTGCAGGGTAGCTTACAGCCCAGATGAGGCCCATAGAGGGAGTGTATACTGCCTCTGCTATTGCAGTAATGAAGGCTCCTCCAATCCAGGTAGCTGAAGGATGAACACACACACACACACACACACACACACACACACACACACACACTTTTCAAAAGCACTTCCCAACTATGATTTTCAGTACAAATTTGTCACCCTGCCAATGTCTTGTTCTATCAACTGAAGGAAGTCCTAACTAAAAATACAAAATGTGTTTTTAAACAACAGAAGCATTCAAACGTACCTCTCATTTAACTCATAAATAATAATGAGCCCACTGGTTTTCAAAAGTATTTAATTAGAGTAGGTTTCATGAAATCTTTTGTCATAAACTTTGCGATAGAAGTCAAACTTGTGACTACACTCGTGTCGTGTTAGTAGCTTGTTCGTCTTTGTAACTGAAGTAAATATTCATGGGAATTCAAACGTACCTCTCATATAACTCACCTGTCATGGTGAAGAGTCCCACCACCCAGCTGATGTCTCGGTTTGCTAGAAGGATTGTCTCCATTTTGTTGCCTTGGCTCTTCTCTTTTTTTGCTTTAAAAGCAGCCCAGATGCCAATACTGAGGACCAGCAAGTAGAAAAACACCATCGATATCACTCCTGGGATGTTGAGAGCCATGGTGGACCAACTGTTGGTTGACTGACTTGACTGGTAGCTGATATTTTACTGACTGAGCATCTGACTACTGACTGCAGCACACAAGGATGCAAATGAAGGAGGAGCTCAATGCAGATGGAGAGCAAGAAAAACAGGCCTTCCTAGAAATCATGGGCATAGGATTAATTGGTAACACTTTACAATAAGAGTACAACAACTAACGTTAGTTAATGCCCTAATAAACATTAAGTAACAGGTAATAAACATTAAGTAACAGTTAACTAACTTTTAACTAATATGTCTAAGAATCATGTACTAATGGTGTTCATGCTAAGGTATTAATTTATATGTTATTTAAGGATTACTGTAGATATTATTAACATTAGTAAATGCCATAATAATCGTTAACTAACAGTTAATTAACCATTACGGCATTAACTAACGTTAACCAATGTTAACTGTTGTACTCTTATTGTAAAGTGTTACCGATTAATTTCATTTACTGATAGGGACAATTTTTAGGTAGGCAACCAGTACTCACATAGTTGTGGGTCTGTGTGGGTGTTTGTACTTGTTGTCTGTTATTTTTCCTCTGCCATACACACATGAGCACATAAACACATAGTTTGATTCTGCAAAATTTTCACTTTATTTGGTGTATATTTGCCTGTATAGCTTTCCAAAAATATGGATATTTTCTGGTTTTAAAAGACCCTACAAAACCCTATTTGAAAGGGTCTGTACTTCAGTGTGTTTTGGTCCAGGCTGGTTTGACTCATCCACCATGTCCATGTCACTGCAGATAAATTGACCGTCACTTGCCTCTTGACCAATCTCACAGTGATCCCTTGGCTTTTTACCTATTTTGTTACATTACAACCTGTAATTTAAATGTTTTTTAATCTGAATTTTATTTGATGGATCTACACAAAATAGTTTTGAAGTGAAATGAGAAATATATATATATATATATATATATATATATATATACACACACACACACACACACACACACACACACACACACACACTGTAACGGCCCTTGGCCTTTAGGCCCTCTCCCTCTGTGTGAGGAGGCTGCGGAAGGCTGCAGCTGGGAGTGGTCTGTTAGGGAGATGGTTGGCACCTGAGATTAGGGTGGGGCTGCCCCTATATATATAGGTGCCTGGAGAGTTGAGCTCTCTCTCCTCCTTTTGTTTGCCTGGTTTGGTTGGTTTGGGTTGAGTTATTTTATTGTTTTTCTACACACATACACACACACACACCCTCATTCATCCACACACTTCCCACACTACTGATTACTGACTGCTCAATTAATTCAGTTTATTTGAATAAATTTATCTTTTTACGTTAAAGTCATGTGTGGTCTCCACATTTTGTCCTTCCCTTGAGCCAGGTCGTGACAAGTGAACACAGTGAATTTCTTCACAGTGTTCTAAATAGTTTTCTTTAAATTGCATAATTATTTAATTTACTCTTTTTTTGGAAAGCATTGTTAGTGTGTGTAAGGTTGGTCAGAGTGTGTGTATTAGCTTGTGTGTCAGTCTCGGCTGACACAGTGAACTGTTTTCTGTGCTCAGCTCTTGGGTTTGCGGGGCTGTGAAATGAAAGGTGTCTTGGGGACTGGATTTAAGGTGATTAAAAAATTTGAGTGTTTTCTTCTGAAGCGTGTATCTGCCTAATTCTGCTCTGCATACCTGTGTGGGTTTTTTTCTGTGTACATGTAAAATGTGTCTGTAGAATTCTGCATGTAGAGATTCTGTTGGGTGTTTGTCCCAATGGGCGGAACTATCATGACTGAGTAGACCTCAAACCTCACTACCCTACAGTGCAACAGGGTGGATGGGGCTATGAAATATTTTAAGGCAGATTTTAATTGAAATTTGGAAATTATAACATTTTCCCTTAATTGCATTTGAAGCTCTTTGAGCTTTTTTTTTTTTTTTTTTGGAGCTCTTTGAGTTTCAACATGGCACTGCCAAACTCCCCGACGCTGTTATGGTTATATCAAGGTAGGATTAACTCATACTATGTTCAATGATGTGGTTGTTTAAACTAAACTGGTTTCTCTTCTCCAGACATCTGGGATATTTTTTGAAAAATAATAACATCAGTTTTTTTCAAAGTCAACCATATTCTTTTACAGAAGCTTCCACATCTTGGAGAAAGAAACAATGCACTGCTTTGGTGTACCATTTACCTCCCAGAGAGACAGTAGTTTGTATCATGTAATGCAACCAGTTCTCCCCTTCTAACCATTCTCTGCAGTGTACCACAAAGCTCAGCTCTAGGGCCCTTGTTATTTCTAGCCTCCTGGAAACACTAGCATTAAGCATGCCGAAACGAATTTTTGAGGTGGTTAACAAGAATGCCGCAGCTACTCATTACTGAGTCCTTTTTTGAAAATTTTATTTCTATTTTAGGGGGTTTTGGTTTTTTTGAGATATGGTCTTAAACTTTTGATCAGCTGATGAACAGCCTATTTCAGTTTAATGGCTGTTTGCAATAAATTGCTTACTCAAAATTTTTTTTGTTTCACTCCCATTTCTTCTTTTTGCATTTTGAAGCTCTACTTAGAACCTTCTTAAGATCCAACAGTGCAATGTAAATGCAATGTAAATTCTTGCAATTTCTCAACTGGTCTTAAAATTTTGATCAGGAGTGTATATTGCGAAAAGTATTTGCTCATCCACCTTCACACGCATATGAACATGAGTGACATCCTATTCTTAAACCATAGGATTTAATATGATGTCGGCCCACCCTTTACAGCTATAACAGCTTCAACTCTTCTAGGAAGGCTTTTCACAAGGTTTAGGAGTGTGTTTATGGGAATTTTTGACCATTCTTCCAGAACTGCATTTGTGAAGTCAGACACTGATGTTTGACAAGAAGGCCTGGCTCGCAGTCTCCACTCTAATTCATCCCAAAGGTGTTCTATCAGGTTGAGGTCAGGACTCTGTGCAGGCCAGTCAAGTTCTTCCACACCAAACTCGCTCATCCATGTCTTTATGGACCTTGCTTTGTGCACAGGTGCGCAGTCATGTTGGAACAGGAAGGGGCCCGCTCCAAACTGTTCCCACAAGGTTGGGAGCATGAAATTGTCCAAAATGTCCTTTCACTGGAACTAAGGGGCCGAGCCCAACTCCTGAAAAACAACCTCACACCATAATCCCCCCTCCACCAAACTTTACACTTGGCACAATGCAGTCAGACAAGTACTGTTCTCCTGGCAACTGCCAAACCCAGACTTGTCCATCAGATTGCCAGACAGAGAAGTATGATTCGTCACTCTAGAAAACACGTTTCCACTACTCTAGAGTCCAGTGGCGGCATGCTTTACACCGCTGCATCCGGCGCTTTGCATTGCACTTGGTGATGTAAGGCTTGGATGCAGCTGCTCGGCCATGGAAACCCATTCCATGAATCTCTCTACTCACTGTTCTCTACGCACTGTTCACAAGACTCTGCAGAAAGTTGGCAACCTCTGCGCAACCATCCGCTGACCCTGCTCTGTGATTTTACATGGCCTACCACTTCATGGCTGAGTTGCTGTCATTCCCAATTGCTTCCACTTTGTTATAGTACCACTAACAGTTGATTGTGAAATATTTAGTTGCGAGGAAATTTCAAGACTGGACTTATTGCACAGGTGGCATCCTATCACGGTACCACGCTGGAATTCACTGAGCTCCTGAGAGTGACCCATTCTTTCACAAATGTTTGTAGAAGTAGTCCACATGCCTAGGTGCTTGATTTTATACACCTGTGGCCATGGAAGTGATTGGAACACCTGAATTCAATTATTTGGATAGCTGAGTGAATACTTTTGGCAATATAGTATATATCTATGAAGCTGTGTAAAATTTTACTTGGTGATGACAAATGTCTTCTAGTCGCATAAAGATCCAGACACCATTTTTTAAAAAGGAATTAAATGAAGAACTTAGCAAGCTGTCTCTTTGGTTTAAGTGGTCCCAGCGTTACGTGTGGGCCCCGGGAGGCCAGGCCTGCCCATTCAGGAATTGTGCTCTCCAAGCCAGGATTAATCAGCTAGGCTACATTATAGCTATAGCCTGCTTATATATTTTCATATATTTTCATATATTTCATATATTTTAAATATTTTCATTATGCCTGTTAATTGTATTGAATATGTATGAGAGTTATGTCGATTTTTGTATTTTTATTTTTTCATATTAAACTTTCTTGCAACACAGTGTATGGAAAATATTGTGAGAAGAAAGTCTGAAAGAATTGGTTACATTTTGATAACAGCCTTGTCTAAGTGAACCCTCTGCTGGTGGTGCTTGCCGTGCAAAAGAGGAACGAAAAAGTGTACCAGGAAGGAACTAGAAAAAATATATATATTCCTATAAAAATATATTACTATGCAGAAATAGAAATAGAAATATAGAAATATATATATAACTAGTATTTGCAGTATTTGCAGAGTAAGTGTGCAAAATTTAATTATGTGAAAAACAGAATAAAAATAGTATGCTGGGATATAAATGTAATTTCTGCTCTTTATTTTTTGGCAGAACTAAATGGACGTGACAACATTTTATGAGAAGCGACCTGGTGGACTTGAAACCAGGGTTTCACCAGTCGAGAGTGATGACAGCTGTCTCAGTGACAGTGACTATAGTGATGAAGACTACAGACCTACACCAGGTGATGAAAGCAGCAATGATGAAGACTCCGACAGCAATAATGATGCACCTGCTAGTGACAGTGCCACCAGGACGAGAAGGCCATCAGCTGCTACTGCAAGGAAAAGACAGCAAAAAGTAGTGTGGGACACAGTGCCACAACAGAACTCTGCAAAAGACATTCCAATTTGGCAAGGTGCTCTTCCCAATGCTGATGACAAAAGAGACCCCATTCAGTACTTCCAAGACTTTTCTGATGCTGATCTTTTGGATACTATTGTGCAACAAAGTAATCTGTATTACACGCAAAAAAAAAAAAAAAAAAAAAAAAAAAAATCCCAATAGTGCCCTCAGATTTGATCAAAATGAACTGCAGCAGTTTATTGGCACTGTAGTGTACATGAGTGTTTTGTACTTACCAAGGTCAAGAATGTACTGGTCCAGTGAATGTCAGTTAGCACAGGTAGCTGATGTGATGTTCCGAGACAGATGAGAAGAAATTAAAAAGTTTATTCACTTCAATGACAACAGCAACATGGAAGCCAACAATGACAAGCTCTTCAAAATCAGGCCGATTGTTGATTCACTTCTCCAAAAATTTCAGTCTCCCTCAAGATCAGATGTTGTCTATCGATGAACAAATGGTCCCTTTCAAAGGTAGATCTAGTCTAAAGCAATATATCCCCAAGAAGCCACACAAATGGGGAGACAAAATCTTTGTGCTTTGTGATACAAAAGGCCAGGTGCATTCATTCGACATATTTACAGGGAAAATTGATCCTGTACCTGGAGAACCTGACACTGGGGCAAGTGGAAACATTGTCTTCAAGCTTGCACAAGTCATTCATGGTGCTGTCAATCACCTACTGTATTTTGACAACTGTTTTTCTTCCTTGGGTTTGTTTTCTTCTCTTGCAAACAAGGGGATATCAAAAATAAAAAGGCTGTCGTCGACAGTGCAGAAATAAGAGAGGTCAAACAGTTTGACCATAGAGCAGTGATCATTGCCAGCACTTTCGCCAGTGCCCAGCCTGTTTCTAATGTTGAAAGATGGGACAGAAAGTTGAAACAGAAGGTTTCTGTGGAATGCCCAAGCATCATCAGCCTGTACAACAAGTACAGGCTTTTCTTCTTGCCAAAAAGGGGATACCAGCCCTTAGGAATGTGCAACAAATTGATTTTGCAGTAATAAAATGCTCTCAATGAACCAAATGTCAGATTGACAGTTATATAAGGTGTAGATGCACACATATAGAGTCAAGTTCTTTATTTCTTACTACATTTCTGTTTTTAAATACTGTGAAGTGACAGCTATGATTGTACAGAAACATGTTGTTGTTCAATTTCATTGTATTCAAATGTTTAAAGTGCAATGTTTCCACAAGTAAGAGAATTCCACAAGTAACAATGTTTTCTTCTTGCGAACAAGGTCCAGTTGTTTACTGTTTATTGTACTGTTGTTTATTTGTTACTGTATTTTTATATTTACTGTATTTATTGTAAGGCCAGACTGGGATCAAATGTTCAAAGTGCAATATTCACCTGTGCCTCAACAAGAACAGCAACTGCTTTAAGGGGCTTTCACACGGTGCACGCTCGGTGCCGACCTCGGCGCCGCAGTCATTCATTGTGTATGTGATTGCGGGGCGCGAGGGCGTACCACTCTGCACCGAGGAGGAAGTTAAAAATTTTCAACTTGGGCGCAGCACCCTTTGACGTCACCTCGGCGCGTCCAATAGGAGAGATTATTGGAACGACATTAAACTCCCCCAACTGCTGCCTTACTGTGAGAATTTCATGTACCCCCATTCTTCTTGCTGCTGCTTGTCTTCTCCTCCTTCTCAGAAGAACTACTGCCAGAGCTGTTCTTTGACTTAGTGACAGGCACATAGTGCATCTGAAGCTGTTGTGTTAATTCGCCAGAGAAAAAGTGCGCCAGAATGGAAAACTACTTCCTAGCGTTTGTTTCGGTCGCATAGCAACCAGCGCCGCATACGTGCACAACACATGCTCGGTCAAATGCAATGTTCACCTGTGCCTCATGTTGGTATTCAATTTCAAAGCCCTGTTTCAGCAATAGCAGCATCAATAAAATAATCTACATAAGTGAGACTGGAAAATCTGCTTAATTACTATTATGTGCAGTTATGCCTGATGTTGCTAATTTGTATCATACCTAAATTTATATCTATTGTATGTGCTATATTCAAATTAACAATCTCCACTTAATTTAGCATCTGCTTGAAGGCAAAAACACAAACAATTAAGTTTTTTAGATAATTGTAAATAAATTCAGGCAGTAAGGGGTTAAACTTGGTTGTCCTCTTGTGTCTTCTTTGTGGAAAACAACAGACTTCCACATCCACAGTTCAACTGGTGAAGTTAAACTTCGCCTATAAAACCGTCTGTTCACTATTCATACACTGACTCTAGGCTACATTAGCTATAGCGTTAGCTTTAGCACAAACTCAAACAGTCTCTGAACTCCTTGTAGACATTCAGCTGTTTTTCCCAATGTGCAGCTTTCACTCCATTTCACCAGAAATGCTGGTTTTTACAGTAGTTTCCAGTAACATATTGCTTTTCACACAAACAAGTGAAAACAAACTAAACTCCTACTCATGATGAACTTATAATGCTGTACCATTAATTAAACACTGTACTTTTTAAACAATAAAAACACATCACGCTTTTTAAATGCTTTTAAATCTTTTTAAACTAAACCATATTTAAATGATTTTAATACTATTTGTATAATAACTTATTTATTTATGATGTTTTTAACCGGGTTACACTATGAAGGGCCATGTTCCCTGTCACATTATGGTCTCACAAAAGCCAATATTCTTCTTAGCCAAATCCTGGAAGAGAGAAAAAGTGTAAAAGTTGTCTGTGAACAAAGTGTAACCCCCACCATGGAGAGGAAATGGTAAAGGTGAAAACTTAGACCCTGGCCTGTGGGGGGACAGTTTTGCCTGTATACACAAAAATTCCAGGTACAGCCTGTTGAAGAATCGACCGGCACAAAAGTTTGTAACCCCACTTTGTGGACTTGTCCTTCACGAGACGGGACGAAACGGAGACGCTGCACGGTGGTGGTGAGGAGGAACGAGACGGTAGACAGATGCGATGGCTGGGACAGCAGCACAACCAGGCAGCAGGAGGGATGCTGGCCTACGGTCTATATATATATTTACTCGATGATCGTTTAATAATTTTTTTATTAATTTTTACCTATTTTTTGGGGGCCCCTGTGAGGAAAGAGGCCTTGGAATTGTCCTAACTTTTCCCCCATATACGGCGCCCCTGCATCCGCAGCGTGGGGTGTGCGGAGACAGAGCCGTGGTGAGGAGACGCCGATCCAGCCGGTCGCCACAGAGAGAGATATGCCACTTGGGAAAACGGAGGGGTGAACGTCCGCGTCACCTCTCTCCCAGTTAAGTCTCTCTTCTGTACTTTTCCCCATCTCTCTCATTGTGAGGATAGGCCAATACAGTGGTTGCAGACCTCGTTGACTCAACCCAAGGGGAGGGCCATTATTTTCTTTGTTGCATGTGTTTGGTATTTGCCTCTGTTTGTTTAATAGCCTTTAGTTAGAAGATTCTTTGTTTTCTTTTGGTTTGACTGATAGTTATATTTCACTACAGTTTGTTTTAATTGCATAATTAGGGCTCTAGTTTCCCGGCGCAGCGCGGGGTGGCGCAGTGAGGCGAACCCCGCGCAGAGCTAGTTTCGACCAGCGAAACGGGAGAGGCGGACAGTTTCCAAGTTTCGTGCGCCGAGATGGGAGTGGCGGCGCAGCGGGGGGAGGTGCCGACAGATTCAACTTGGCGCAGTGACAGTTTCGTGCCAAAAGGCTTTGCCGAGGTGCGCCAAAAGCTTGCCATCTGAAACCACATCTACTTTCAGCGCAAGGCGCAGCGGAGCCGGCGCAGTGGAAGTTTGGCTGCCTGGCGCACATCACCAAAACCTCACAATCAACACAAACGGTGCCAATCTCCTTTGATCTGACATCAGCTGTGACGGGACAGTTGATATGGAGATATATGTATGTGCTGATTGTGATCGTAGCATTGAATAGTGTTTTTTTCGGTATTTATTGCATTGTTCATGTGTCTGACATTCCGGAAGCCTGCCTGTGAGGTTTTGGTGACGTGTCCGCACTGACCGCCGGTCTCCGCTCCGCGCCTGTCTCCTGGGCTCCGCTCCGCCTGCGGCAATAGACTTCCATGTCAGGTGTGCAAACTTTCATTACGCCTTCGCGCAGCGCATTTTAAAGGCGAGGACAGGGGCTCATTTGATTGGTTAAATGTGAATCGGCTGTGTCAAACCCACTCCACGCCTTCTCTCCTCCCCTCCGCCGGTAGGAGGGACGGCGGAGTACTTGCGCCACCGAGAACGGCGTGCCAAACTTGGAAAATCTGCCTGGCCACACCCAGTTGGCGAAGCGCATCTGCGCTACGCCCCCGCCTCGCCAGGTCTGCAAAACTAGAGCCCTTAGTTTTTTTCTCTTTTTCTTTGATTTGTAATTTGGCTTCCCTGGGTGGACAACAGGAGGATTTTGGAGCAGAGGGCCTGCTGACCTGGGTCTCTGTTCTTTTCTTTTTGTCAGCTCCAGCCGCCACACATCGCTAAGGGAGAGCCAGTTGTCACAGTTTAGCGGCAAGACCGCAGGCCAGACTCCAGGCTTGCATTTGCAACACTGGACTACACTTCCTTCGAACCCCGAGACCCTAATGGCCAATCCCCCACCTGCCACTGACTCTGTTTTTATTGCCTTGTGGTGATACTGTCTTTTTTATTATCATTATTATTATTATTATTATTATTATTATTATTTGTGCATTGTCATTTGCCATCTTACAATACAATTACTTCCTCCTCCTCGATTGTGTGATGTTGTGAGTCGGACACTCCCCAGTAGAGGTTGATTTTGGTAAAGCGAATTCACTCCATTTCCAGCCACCCTCAAGGGTGTGACACTAATAGCTGGGGAGGTCCTGAAGCACTAGCATGAGATGAGGGTGGCTCATAAGGGATGAGTGTGTGTGTTTACAAAGTTCAGTGCAGGATAACGTAGATAGATAGGCAAGACATTAAAATCAGTAAATCGATAAATATACAGTTGTCCCTCGCTATAATGCGGTTCACCTTTTGCAGCCTCGCAGTTTCGCGGATTTTTTTTAGTGCAATTTTGCATGCTTTTTTTTATTGGACTTTTCTACGAAGGTTTGAACTTTGAGAGTGTTTAAACAAGAGAGAAAAGTGAGAAAATGTTAATGCCTGTCTGAGAAAAATGTATAAAGTGTGTAGTGAGGGGTTTTACAGCCTTAAAACATCTATAATAATTGTAAAAAATAAAGCTGACTACTTCGCGGATTTCGCCTATTGTGGGTTATTTTTAGAACGTAACTCCCGCGATTAACGAGGGACCACTGTATATAAGACTTTACACACCTTTCCAATGATGAAATGTAATAATCTGAGGTATTGCTGTCTTGTGTTTTGTCAGGATGTACAACATCCTCATCATCTGATGAGGAATCACTAGAACAGACCGGGTTCACAGCATCCTCCTCCAGCATTTTTAGTACTTCCTTGTCAGTGAAAAATCTCTTGGTTTGTTTTTTTTTTTTTTTTACATTTTTAGCTAAAAAAAAAAAAAATGCCAACAAAGTGGTAAAAACTCCAGTAAGTGTCTTCTAGAAGCCTCCAAACAAAGTGTACTGTGTGTGTTCTATGCTCTTGAGCGTAAAATGGCTTCTGTAGCTAGTAACACATGCTTTAATACGCAGAGCAATAGCGGACTGGTCGATTTGAATGATTGCCACCTCTATCAAATCCTTAGAGCCAATAGAATCAAGCGATACCCCCAAAAATGAGTTTGACACGATCATTAGTGAATCACAATTCGGGGAATACGTTGCTTAGAAAGTGCAGGCTGCTACATGAGAGAGTAGAAGGCCTCCCCATGGTCCTAATACCCACCAGATTCTCATGGAATGATTTCACTGTAACACACGCAGATACCAATAGCAATAGGGGCTTATATCACTGGACTCTGTGGAGTCTCTGTTTTCATTTGAGGTATTGTTTGCATGTGTAGCATAAAGTGGCAGAACAGTAGTGCCAGAAATGTGGTGAGTGGGTTGTCTTTGGAGAAAAAGAAAATGACTCATATATTCTTGTAGCTGCGGTTCTTCTCTTTAATTTGATGTGCAACATAACTATATTTTTACGTGATTAGTGCATTGTCTTATGGTGTTTGTTGCGGAGCTGGCCTGCAGTCCCCCAGTTGGGGAGGCCTTGTGTTCTTAATAGCTGGGGAACCTGTTATTTCCGAGTGGTGCTTCAGTGTAATAACCCAGAAAAACCACACATCTTGTTGATCAGGCAAGAGAGGAGTTTAAACTGGGAATATTACCTTAGTTATGATGTCTAAGCACCAAGTATGCACCGTAATAAACAGAAAGGCAGGCAGATCTGTCTTGATTAGGGATCAATATTTCCACTCATAAAACACTAATACAACTGATGTGAATTAAACACAGTTTATTATATATAAATGACAGACAAATTATATACAAACAATAATCAAGATAATACATATATGGATATATTATAAGATGGATGGATAGATGTTATGAGATGAATCAAACTGTAACAATTAAAAACACACAGATGAAAGAATTATGACCAAGTAACATGATGTGATTCCAATGAAAAATCAACCACCATATACATACTTTTGCAATGCTCATAAGAATTTTGTCAGGGAGTTTTAAATGTGGATTATTTGTTTTAAATATAGATTATTTGACCAATCAATGGCCATCTGACTTGATCATCAGGTTTTCATGCATGGGGAGTTATTTGAATAAAAGATTACCTCAGGAAAAACTGGAGGGATGGAGATGTGTCTGTGGAAGTGCAGGTGTCACAAACACCGGCAGCACACGACGGCAATGCGCCTGATTTGGTTGAATTGAACTGTGGTGTGTTTGCCTGCTTGGTGCAATTTGTTTGTGTAGATGAGAACGTCCTAACTGAACACTGGTGCACACCAAATATTTGGACCAAAGTCCATCTGAAAGAAGTGGTCTGGGATTGCTTCAAAACACACTTTGGAGTGTTTCATTTGAAGTGAGAAAGGTAACCCAACTAATGCTGACAAATGCGGGTTGAGAAAGGAATTCATAACCTGCTGTACCTGGTTGGTAACGTGAAAGAAGGGCATCAACTGGAGACGTATCTGTGTGTCACATTCCATTTAACTAACCCTCATTTGGTGCACAGACAAAAGGAGGATGACTTTCATTAAGGTGGCAGGTGCTAATAGAAAAAGCGGAAGAGCAGGCTTGCATTGCTTTGATTCATTGTTTTTTTTTTTTTTTTTAGATGGCTAATATGTTACATAATACATAAGGAACATAAGAAAAGAACCTTGTCTCCTCACACACCTTCTTCCCTGACCAATCATAAGCAACCATGTCACTTTGGTTTACACAAAACTTAACATGAAGTGCTCATCATTGGTGCAGAGGCATCGATGGGAGAGTCATTTTTATTCAAGCTCCCATTATCATCATCTCCCTCAACACCAGCAGCTGATGCTGGTTGGTTTGGTGACTGCTGAGCTTTAACTTTGAATACATCCCACTTCTCAGAAAGCAGGCCTTTGTTGAAAAGCAGAGAAGACAGGTAGGAGAACAACAAGATGGCAGCAAAGGCACACAGCATGCACATGGTATTGACTGGAGCACACTGGACATAAACACCATCCTCATGAGTGCATCCTGGGAAGTGGATGACGGCTGGCAGTCCGATCAAGGACTCTCCACACAACAGTCTCAACAAAATTCCCACCAGCCAGCCCATAATAGCTCCATACACATTAGAGATGTTGAAGAAGAGGACACACACCAGTTGAGGAAAGATAAAGATGTACATAATCACTGAACCAAGAAACCAGAACACCAGAATACTATTTTGGAAAATGGTGAGTGTTGTACCGATCAGGCCCAGTACTACCATTGTGACACGGATCACCCACTGGATCTCTCTCTCTGAAGCCTAGAGGGAGGAGACACATAGGGAAGAAAACATGGTGAGATGATCAAGTCCCTCTGCTGATTTCTCTCTACCACCTCTCCTGTCCCTCCTCTTTTCTCTGTTCTTTTCTTCACTATCTCACTTTATTTTGTTCTTTCCCCTCTTTCCTTTTTCTTTTTTGTTCTTACCCCTGCTTTCATCAACCACCCAAGTGTTTTTTGACTACACTTAAAATAAAACTGAAATATCGTCTAGTATTGACCCTTTGCAGACACGTCACAATTATCACGTGACATGGGAGGCGGCGCCATGATGGACGGCAGAAGAACAGTGGACGTCAATTTAAGACAAGGAGGCGCATTGTAATTTGTGACATTCCGTGGTTGTAGATAGTTTTTAATTTACTTTTATGGTGGTAAGATGGTGATTTCCGTGCAGTGTGCCAACAGGCAAGGCTGTAAGCCTAATCTAGCTTTTTACAGGATACCTTTTGATGCGGACAGAAAACAGCGATGGGTAGCTGCTATCAATCATAAGGACTGGCAGCCGTCCAAATACTCCCGGATCTGCAGCGAACATTTTTTACAAGGTCAGTTTCATATTAAAACGTTATCAGACGTTAGCAGCAGTTAAGCCATTGCTGTACTGGACCACTGTGGTGAAGGAGCAGAGCCAGAAGGCAAGGCTCTCAATTTAGCAGTCAATCTTTGTTCCAGTCCTCACCTACGGTCACAAGCTCTGGGTAGTGAGGGCTGGGTGCACCCTTAGGGATAGGGTGAGGAACTCCAACATAAACAAGGTGCTTGGAGTAGAGCCACTGCTCCCTTACATTGACAGGAGCCAGCTGAGGTTCGGGCATTTTGTCAGGATGCCTCAAGGCTACCTCCTGGTGAGGTGCTCTGGGTATGACCACCTCAGAAGAGGCCCCAGGGCAGACCCAGGACATGCTTGAGCGACTAAGTCTCCTGGCTGGCCTGGTAATGTCTAGGGATCCCCCAGGAGGTGCTGGTGGATGTGGCCACGGAAAAGATTATCTGGGCTGACCTCCTCAGCCTGCTCCCACCGCAACCTGGTTCCGGATAAGCAGGTGAAAATGGATGGATGGATATTTGTATCAGAAACAATCTGCAATATTGTACATGAGTATTTTGTATTAAGTATTTAAGTATTATGTTATTTTTGCAATTCATTCATTATTTTAGATTTGTAGCGTGTAGACTTTTGCACCTTCCTCAGATGAACTGTATTTGTCTTCCATTTTTCTCTGTTCCAGCTGGGATTTTGGGGGAGTTTTTTCATGCCTGCTATGAGGATTAACTCATAAGTTGTCTTGTTTGTTGTAAAATTGTGGGCATGTAAAGCCCTTTGAGACTGTAAACAGTGATATTGGGTTTAAATAAACTTGAACTTGAATTTTTTCACACCTGGGTCCTCAGGATGGTCTTGTAGATGTTAGAGATGAATATGGAGGTTGCAGACAGCAAAACAGAGTCAGTTGATGACATTACAGCAGCAGCCACTGCTCCAATACCAATAATCGAGATGTAGGATGGAGTAAGATGCTGCAGGACAAGGGGCAATGCTAGAGCTGCCTCCCCACGCTCAAATGGAGATGGAGAACCATAAGAAGTCAGGTTCCAGTCTAAGGCAAGAGCAGAAAAGATAAAAATATTGGCACATACAGAAGAGGAAGTGTAAGAGACAATTTTAAAAAAGTGTAGAAGGTGATGAAATTGCCTGTTTAACCAGTTTGCCAAATTTACTTATAATTCCAACTTCCTATTCTGGATTCAGTTGCCGTACCAGTCTCCTGTTACATCAATGCCAGGGGAAAATGCCAGTGGAAATTAATCAATCCCATATCACCTCAACCGGGGTACTAAACAGGAGTGCCCCTTGTCTCCCCATCGCTTCACTATTGCTATTGAACTTAAAGCCTATAGACCGAGGTCTGGCTTCTAATGTTCTAACCTGTTGTTCCGCACACTTGTTACTAGTGTGTTGACATTGTTGTTGATGTGGATGTTGATGTCTGACTGCTGCCACTAATGTACTTCTTTATTTATTTTTAATTTACATTAATGGGATAGGCTGTAGAACTGAATTGCCCTTTGGGACTAGTAAAGTATTCTGAACTGAATTTGACTGCGTGATGAGGGAGGTTTTGAAGGAATCACTCAGTTGAACACAATTCACAAATTATCCCTGTATGCTGATGACTTCCTCTTGTACTTTTCCAATTGAATTTCATCTATTCAAGATATTCTAGACATTCAGCATTTAGTTTTACAGACTCCTATTTTAGATAAACATACCTGTGGAGGCAGCTGCTGCCCCAATCAGAATAGGGGGAACTGAAAGTAAAATGATAGCAGCAGCAGCAATAAAGCAGGTTATCTTGGCTGTAGCTGAGGAAGATGCAGACAAAGTCCTCTGGTGGAACCCTTGGGTGCCCAGGTTACCCAAACACTGCAAAACAGGCATATTATATCATATCATATCATATCATATCATATCAAGTCAGAACACATTAAAGCAAAGTCAAAGCATATGCAATGTTCTCTGTGCACTTATTATGATCAGTGGTCTTTGTTTCCCAACTTAAAGATCAGGCTTGCAATGAATGCACAGACAGATACTTTAACTAGATTCCACAAAGCACAAGATTTGGGAAACATAGGGAACACAAGGAAATTTTACTTTGCCTCATAAAATCAAATTTAATCTGTAGATCACAAATAACACACATGGAGATTACACATAAATTGAATGACCCTGGATGAGGCTTGGAATTGTTGATTGCGGCTAGACATGAATGTAGAGTCCGTCATAAATAACAACCTTGATCCTTGATAGTTTCCATGATATTTAAGCTTACCAAAAGGAAGAAATTGTCAGTCCACACCCAGGCTCTTTCTGACTCCAATGTGCCAATCCAGGGGGCCTGGAAGGTGTTGTTTCGGGCTGTCTGAGTGATGTCCAAAGTGCAGTTCATCAGGGCAAAGGGAACACAGACCCACTACAGAGAGATATGGAATGTCTGACTCACCAACCAAAGTTTCAAAGATTTGAATGAGATTCTTTAAGCAGATTTGATTTGCTCTCTGCTTTTACAGCCCAAACTGGAATAAAGATGTCAACAAATGTAATACAGCATGTATTTCCCTTGAAATATTGCCTTATTTCACGTGTGTAGTGTACTCAGTGTCATACCCAAGTAAAGATTTCTGAAACATAATAAGCTGTTTCTATTATGATAAGGAGATTGGTCAGTTAGGTTAAGGTCAAGTCAGGTTTATTGTTCTGATAAGTTGTTGTTATGTGCCTATATAAGGGTGTTGGAACACGTAATGACTTGTTCAGAAAATAGCCAGGAGAAGCTACGATAATTTGTTCCACCATGTTGCTCTAAAAGAAAGCAGAAAAAGCTCTCATTGCACAGAAAAACACCGTATTGTACTCTCTGCGTTTACAGGAATTCTTTCTGCTCTCTGTCCCAAATGTCCGGACTGAAATTGGGAAGAGGGCTTTCAGTTATTCTGCTCCCTTGACGTGGAATTTGTTGCAGAGTGAACTAAAACTAAAGGACTTGGTGTCAGTGAATGTTTTTAAATCAATAATGAGAGACCGTGAATAGAGGTTGATTGAATGTCGTTTTTAGCACATCAGTGTTTATATTAGTCTCCCAGAAAGCTCTGTTTTATTTCTCTTTTGACTTGGTTGTATTGTACTGTTGTGTCATTGTTTTGTTTTTATTGTAGTGATTTTCTCTTGTGATTTTAACTCTTTCTGTCGTGTCTCTGTCTGTAACTTTGTGTTTTTGCTGCTGACTGTCTTGGCCAGGTCTCTCTTGAAAAAGAGATTTTTAATCTCAATGGGACTTACCTGGTTAAATAAAGGTTAATAAGGACATTGTTTCCAGTTCCATTATAAAAGAAAATACACAACAAAACAATTAATCTGCTTTTGTTTAAGTTTTGACATTAACAATTGTAATTAAATTGAATATAGCCTTAAGCAGCAATTCCAGGATTCAAGCCGCCATGGACCAATAGAGGTTTCAACAGTTATTTGAAAATATCCACCAAGTTTGGTGATGTTTGGACAAACTATGTTGACTTATGGCCAAATTTGTACCAGGCCGTGTTTGGAACTGGTGGCGCCGACTGTTCAGTGATGTCACATTAGTTTTACTCATGTAGTTCAATATTGATATGAAACATACCGTGCAAGTTGTGTACTGATTGGACAAAGAATTAAATTTTTGATTCAAAGTCTGATTTTTTTTTAATTCCATGTACATTTTCTGCCTCTGCAGCGTCTCATTGGTCGATTTGAATGAAACTCTCAGGGTATGTTTCAGGTACATATACGGACTTAACCTCAATGTTTTGCAATGATCAGCCCAATGGTTGTTGACTATGGTCTATGTCCCAAGCCATGCCCTTTTGAACTTTGCTCAAGATCTTGAACTAAGTAAGATATCAACAAGCTTCATGCAACTTATTATTATTATTATTATTGTTGATTATACTGATATCATCTATATGACTGCATCAAAAACTGATCTCCAACCTCTTAATGTTGCTTACAATAAACTATGTAGATTTATATAAGGATGTTCTTTTTTCACACACCATTGTTTATTATATAATACACTTGGGTGGCTTTCTTTAGAGAATAGAAGACAATTTCTGGTTTCAGTTTCTCTTTAAATGCATTCATTTTAATTTTCCTTACTGTTTGAAACAATTTTTTGTTCCATATGTCTGTAGTTAACATTAAAAAGCTCAGATCAGTGTCTTTATGCCGTCCCATTTGTCGAGAAAAAAACTGGCAAGAAAGCCTTCAAGTATCTGGCCCCCGCTACTTGGAAAACTCTACCTCTCAATATTCGTGTGGTGTTTCCACTCCATATATTCAAAAATGTGTTATTTACTTATGTACAACCTGTTCTGAACCAATGCCTCTGATTATAATTTAATTGTTACTCCCCAATCCTCATTCGATGTTTGTTATTGCACTTTTTATTTAATCATATCATTTAATTGGTTTAGGATAATCTAATCTGGTCTAATTTCTTTATTTTTATTTTTCCCTGATTTTATTTTCTTTGTTGAGGTTTTAGTTAAGTGTTGTCTTTGTCTTGTTTGTTACTTTTTATTTTATTTTGTCTTTCTGTTCTTTGGATTGTGCTGCTTGTTACTGTTTCTTGCTTTTGTGTGGGACCCCCTTGGAAGCAAGATGCTGCATCTCAAGGGGTTATCCCATGGTAAATAAAGAATTGTTACAACTTTTGATAACCTTGGTCCAATCATGATTCACAAATCATGGTAGCCAAAATTGGTAGCAATCGCACCTATGGTTTAGGAGGGGATGCCAAGGTTCTTCTGGTAAAATTGTAGAGTGAGCATAGATGTATATCTCTACCAAAGTTTGTGTAAGTCAGACATAAAATGTAGGAGTTATGACTTTTCAAAGTTCAAAATTGTGACCTCTAATTAATCTTGGGCAGCACTTGTATGGGCAAAGTGTCTCTTTCATTTACCATCTCAAAGGATTTTGAGAAAACATTTCTGAAGAAAAAGAAGACAACAAAGAAGAAGAAGAAGGAAAAGAGGAAGAAGATATTAATAAAACATAAACCAGCGCAAACTCATAAAAATGACCATGTCTGTATGTTGTAGTGAAGAGGTTTGTTGTCTGCCATGTACTCTTATCAAAGTCTGCTTGGGTGAGTAGTTTCATTTGACAAATTTTTGCTGAGCTCCCAGAGGGCTTTTTTCAACCAGCTAAAGTACTGCCCCTGGAACACTTGGGGGTGAGGTATCTTTGGTCAAGGTAGCTTGGGCCATATAGTGGCAGGACAATTCCCCTAACCAAGATATCCTCACTAAAAAGTATTAAACCTTACACCGGGATGTAAGCAAACTCACCAAGCTTACAAAAATGAGAATGAGCTGTATGATGTCTGTGTAGGCCACAGAGTAGAGACCTCCCAGCAGTGTATAGATAATGGCCACTGCAGCAGAGATCCAGACGCTTACAGTGTAGGACAAATCCAGGATCACACTCATGGTAACACCTAAGACACAAACACATTTACAATCATGACTGTGATCAGCAAAACCCAAAAAGTAACAGTAAAACCCAAACAGAGTGGCCAGTGGTAAAAAAAACCTTTGTGCTGCTTTACTGAATCACCAGCTTACTGTTTTTATATGTCAGCAGTCCGGAGGCCTGTACCATAAAGCTGGATTTCGGCTTAGCGAGGTAACTTAAAGGTTAACCCTGGGTTTTCTGTACCACGAAGGTGGTTTACTTTTTATCGGGGTACGTTGCCATGGTAACACACGCTGAGCACCTAACCTGCTCCAGAGCAGGTTAAGTTCAGGATAAGAGCCCAGCAGGTATAAAAGCCCCACCTACTGACCAATCAATTCTCTTGGAAAATGGCCTGCCCATTTGATGAGAACCCAGTGGATCAAGGTGCACAACTTGTGCACCTTTTTCCAAGTTAGGCTGAGTATTGTTTCCCTTTCCCTTTCTTCTTATAAAATTAATAAATTTTACTTAGACTTCTTATTTGAATTCTGCTTGTTTTTCTCTCACTCTTCTTCTTGAAGAGAAGAAGAAGGAATTCTTCTTGTTTTTTTCACTCATGACTCTACACTGTCCAACCAAAAATTGATCTTGTAGACTGATGTAGTGATTTTTTTTAAATATTTTTGAAACTAAATGAGGGGAATTTAATTCAGAGGGTTAAATAAAAGCCTGATAAAATACACACCAGCCTCTGGGCCCCTTTAGGTTACCACTAGTTTGCTCATATTTAGTATGGATACTAAATATGAGCAAACTTGTGGGTGTCTGCCCTGGAAAGTCCACATGAGAGTTGATGCCAAATGTTTTACAGTCTTTAAGGGACAGTGAAATAATATTTCAACCAGCAGAATAAACATGAGGCATCATATGGTTTATAAAATGAAATATCAAAATCAGTTGAATAAAAGCGACGATTCTGACAAAACTCAAACTGAGGGCAGACCTCCATCAAGGGTCGACCCTCATTGTTAGAGAGGGCCAGTTCCTCTGCAGGAGTGTATGGCTGAGTGGGAGACACATTCATTTACTGAACACACAAATGTTACTGTAGTCAGATCTACTCGTGCTGTCATGGTGGGGAGGTAATATTATAATCCCACTAATTTACGCATTGACACAGTCGGCGATTTTTTGCTAGCATTCCTTGCAGCTCTTGGCAGCTGCAACTGTGTTGCTTTTTGCCTGGATGATGGATTTATATTCCTTGTATTTATTTCAGATTATTGTCTGCTCCTCTGTTGTAAAGTATGTAGCTTGGGTGGATTTTTCCATGTCTGCGACTGGTTGTATGCAGCAAACACCGCACACAGATCTAGATTGGAAAACCCTGGGTTCAACTAGCGAGTTGATAACCGGCTTCATGGTACAGAAAATCTGGATTGTGGATGTCTGGTTAAGTGAAGCCAGATAACTAAGAGAAACCCTGGGTATGTTAATCCAGCTTTATAGTACAGCCCCCAGGTTCCACACTGCTTTAACTGGTGAGGTAATCAAAGAGCCCAAGTATGTAGCATGAGACAGAGATAGCTATAACATTACCAAGCAGCTGGAATCAGTGGTAAATGTTGAACTGTGATAAAGTGCTGTTCTGTGACTCACATAAAAGACACAAGAGATTTAGCAGAGGTTTTAAGTCATGCTCTGTCTTTTCTCGAAAAGTGAGACAACATTAAGAGTATATCATTTATATCATGTCAGGAATGTCCTGCTGCACTGGCCTCCAAAGGCTCAAACTTTCAGGCATGTTGCACCAACTAGCAAACTTCCTGCTGTGCTGGCACAGTGCTAAAATGAAGTGTGGAGATATGCAAGACTACACAACAACACTTCCAAACCATAATTAATTTTAAAAAATCGCCTGTCAACTCAAACAGTTAACAGGAGTGATCATAAAAAATTTGTCAGTGGATACAGTTCTTGCCCTCAATGGATTCTGAATCTTCATTGTTGCTGAATTGTTAACATAATATCTAGTGTTATAAGCCACGTATGTGATAGGTCTCCTAACAGCCATCCCTCCAGAGGAATGGCAGAACTGATGTTCTACTGAGAGTACATATGGTCCTCAGGGCTCTCATCACAGTTACTTAATTTTGTAGCATATCTGCACATCTCGACTTGTGCTACTTCATTTAAAGAAACCTCCCATATCGGTGTGCCACTCCTCCCAGCTTTGTGCCAATCCAAGCCATCAAAGTACTGCATGAATGAACAAAGCATGTTTCCAGGTCACCAAAATTCCAGTTGTTCATAGCGCTGCTTTCAACTGTCTTTCCTTACCCACCAAAAAAGGGCCCTGAAACTGTATCTTTGTTTTGTTGCACCATGGAGAGTTAAAGCGACGTGGAAGTTTGACACATTTGCCTGTATATGTTCTTGAGCCCAATGTAATTTTATATTCTGATACATAGAACACAAATCTTGGTTAGACTTCATTTTCATAACATAGTTCACTGAATAAGAAAGTGGATCTGGTGATGTGGTGAACCAAGAATGTAAAGTCCACTGAACTCCCTGTTGACAGTTTACAGCTGCTGCAACAGGCTGCTGGGCCCAAACGTCAGTAATCACAGTCAGGGTTTGTTTTAGGTAGTGATATAATAACACACACACTATTTGTCTGTACTGCTCACTTACCTAAAGCAAGAAGTGTCGATCCCATCCAAACAACTTCAGTTACAACTGCAGCCAGTGACAGAAGAACTACTGATGCATTTCCATACTTTATCTGGAAAGGATCCAGCATGGTCACATATTTTCTGTCCCTCATAGGCTTGGCGAGAAAAAGGCCACCTTAAAATATAAACAGATTTGCATTTTATTAACAAGACAGTTAAACAACAATGTTTCTGAGAGATTTTTTAAAGGTAGTTTTGGTGGTGCCTAGACTTGGTGAAATAAACCTCATCAAGCATCATTGTTTATTCCAGTGTTATAATGTGTTATAAATAATGACATTGCAGGCAATCTATAAAAGTCAATGAGTTGATGATGGTTTTCAGTAGAGGTGCATGATATTGACAAAGTTTCATGTTGATTGATATTTCCTTGGCAAAAGTGATTTAGATATTCACAAACCCATGGGAAAATGCTTTATCTCTAATAGCTAAAAATGTATATTCAGTATCGCAACAAGTTGTGTCAACAGAACATAGAATATGTCATACAGGACAGCTTCAAAAATATAACTACAGCATAAGAATTGACTCAGAATAAATCTGTGCATTTCAAAATACACATGATAGACTGTATGAGTGAGACAGTCTTGGAATTGCTATAAGGTTTATTTATTTATTTTTTTTTCATTTTGATGAAGCTAGACTAATGACTCCAATAGAATTTAAGTCTTCAAGTTATCTGATTCTGATGTTGAATGAGTCTCTGTTGGAACTCTGTTTCATTCCTAAATCACACATCCTCACCCTGTCTACTGTGCAGTATGTTTTGTGGGCTATTATTGTTGTGACTGGTGCAGCTGGTGCTGTTTCTGTTTACATGGTGTTTCTTTTACTGCAACTGTGGAGTCATTTATGTGTGCAGCGTTGAGTCCAAGACAAATTTCCCCATGGGGGCAATAAAATATATCGTATTGTGTTGTCTTGTATTGTATTGTATTGTATTTCATTGTATTGTATTATATTGTATTCCCCTGTGGAGAGTAGAAATTGTGTCCTAAGTTCAAATGAGTGGCAGATTTTAAAACATCTCCATTTTTCTTGAAGAGTAATGAAACCTCAAACTCAATCCTCAGTGGAGCCTGACCTCTAGCAGCTTGTCCTAAATGTGTGTCTAAATGTGTCCCAGCAGCTCATCACAACAGCTGACGCTACCTACACTGTGTAGACTATCTAAAGCCAGTGTAGCTGCTTTGAGTTTGTTTTAAAGTACTGAAACAATAGGAAGCCATTATAGATTATTCAATTTTGAAAGATTTACGCATGAGACATTTGGAGTAGTTCTGTCACACACTCACATTTATTCTAGTTCCTTCCTTTTCTTCGTCTCCCTTGAGTGTCAGAGGACTGTTGTCGATTGTAGGCAATGGAACATTATTTCTTTTGTACCTCAGCTGCTACTCAGCTAGGAGACATATGGATTGTGGACTTGATGCCTACAGCTGTGAGTATGATGCAATATTACATTTCCTCTCATATTGACAAACTTACCAAGAATAAAACTGGTCATATATGTTAAAGGGTAGCTTACAGCCCAGATGAGGCCCACAGAGGGAGTGTATACTGCCTCTGTTAATGCAGTAATGTAGCCGCCTCCAATCCAGGATGCTGAGGGATGAACACACACACACACACACATATTTTAGGCGAGACAATTTGCAACTTACCTCAGTGAAGTCAACCACCAGGAGAGGCGCGGCTAGCCGGCAAGTTAGCAGGTACACCTCCCAGAGCCAGCAGCACAGAAAAAAATGGCAACTTCCCCCTGAGCCACCGGCCAGAAAGGAGAGTACAACGACTGAAGCTGGGCAAGATCAAATCCGGGGGACACCAGTAACCCAAAAACAACAACCAGGGCTTCCCACTCAGGTAGGCAACAGGTAGCAAGCACAACAACAGCACAAGCAGCGTGAACGAGATTGTCCCTCAAGAGACAGTGTGAGCTGTGCCACTGCAGCCACTGTCCCTGAATGTGTGTGGCCACAACATTGTAGATTTCGGGGAGACAGATGTCAGCAAAACGATGACTGGGCAGTGAGCAGCGGAGCTCCATAAACTTTATCAGGCTTCAAAAGCCCATGTCCTACACAATGGAGAAAGGCTGGTCATCTAACACGATGAACTCCATCACCTTCTTATTGATACCTTCAGCTTTGGTGCTGACCTAGGGGATTTTTTTTTTTTTCTTTCACAAATGCTGTAGTTATCGAGGTCTGAGTCTTGCTTGTGGTGGTTTGTGCATTTTTGGTTTGCAGTTCACTTCTCCGTTATTTTTCAGCTTTCCGGTAATTGTTGTATACTTCTTCATGTCTACTTTTAAAATAGTTTTGATTTGATGTGTTAAAATTGGTTAGAGTACCTCCTCCTGAAATGTCAGTGGAACATGTCTTACAAACAGCATATCGCTGATCTTCCTCCAAGACTGTGAAATACTCCCACACAGACATTTTCTTTCAAAAACAAACCACGTCAAAGTGTCTTCTCCAAACCTGCAGCTAGGTAGGCTACATTACATAACCAGCACAATATTTAGCTAGCATAAAATTGATGTGACACAACAGATAAACATTGGCCACTGCCATTGGTGAATTACATCTTATTTGCTGATAGGCTGATGGTAGTCAAGAAGGCGAATGTTGGCTGATACTGGCAAATAATTTTGGCCAGTATTTGGCCAATAAATCAGTGCATCCTTAACCCTTGTGTGACCCCTGGACGTTTTTGTCCATTTTCAAAATTCAAAACTCCCTCACAGACAGTCACCATCCTGTTGTTGCTGTTTCTATAGCGGGCAAAACCACTAAAAGAGGTGAAAGAGGTGTACCTTAGAAATAAAATCAAAATGAGAGTTCAGCATAAGAAAAATATTATATTTGATTTACAACAATAAACACAGTAAATTTTGAACAATAACAGTACAGTAGATAGTACAATAACAATAGAATAATACCAAAACAGTGTGGCATAACTATGGTGAGAGGGATAGGGAGGAATAAAAGTGGGGAGGAGAGAAGAACAGGGGTGGTTCAAGCAGCAGTATATTGCCTGAATACATCTCTTGCAAACAAACTTCTTGCCTCAGGAGTGCCCATTTCGGCTTTTTTCTCTCTGCCATTTCTCTCTGTCTGATTTTACTCATATGGAGTTACACTAAGTCACTTTTGACATGGATTTCAAGATTTTAACCACCAAGTCAACCAAACACTTGCAGAACTTCATGTGATAGGACAGACAAGACAGTCCAATCAAATCAAGGCTGTCTCTCATTTGCCAATCATCAATCATTTTCCCCTGGTAACCTGCCGGCAACATCCGGTGTTTTCAAAACAAAGGTATATGTTGTTTAGCCGAAAAGAAGCCGAAAAGGCGATTTTCAGAGGACTATGGGCACTCCTGAGGCCAGAGTTAAAGTTTTGGAGTACCTGAAGAAAGCTAAAGAGTCAGAAAAACAAAAAGAAGAATCAGAAAGTGAATCAGAGGGGGAGAATGAAGAGGACTACAGCTGCTGCTGTGGTACAGGCCACACTGTTTTTGGTATTATTCTACTGTTATTGTACTATCTGCTATACTGTTATTGTTCAAAAATTAATGTGTTTATTGTTGTTAATCAAATATAATATTTTTCTCATGCTGAACTCTCATTTTGATTTTATTTCTAAGGTACACCTCTTTCACCTCTTTTAGTGGTTTTGCCCTCTATAGAAACAGCACCCAGAGGTGTTCAAAATGGCCTAGAAGGGGTTAAAATCTTGAAATCCATGTTAAAAATGATTTAGTGTAACTCCATATGAGTCACCTCAAAGATTTTGAGGATAATAAGTACAAATAGCAACAATAATAAAGGGATAAATGACAGGTGGACATTTTTGTCCACGAAGGGTCATGGATGTGATAAAAATGCATTACAGGGCCAAATAATGGATTTTCATGCTGAAATTTGAGATTTTCAAATTTAACCCAAAATTACCCCCCCTTGCCAAAAATCACCCCCCTGTGACCTTTTGGTGGTCACTTTCTAGAAAATGGACATTTTTGTCCACTTGAAGGGTCATGGATGTGATAAAAATGAATTACAGGGTCAAATAATGGATTTTCATGCTGAAATTCGGGATTTTCAAATTTAACCCCAAATTACCCCCCCTTGCCAAAAATCACCCCTCTGTGACCTTTTGGTGGTCACGTTCTAGAAAATGGACATTTTTGTCCACTTAAGGGTCATGGGTGTGATAAAAATGAATTACAGGGTCAAATAATGGATTTTCATGCTGAAATTTGAGATTTTCAAATTTAACCCAAAATTACCCCCCCTTGCCAAAAATCACCCCCCTGTGACCTTTTGGTGGTCACTTTCTAGAAAATGGACATTTTTGTCCACTTGAAGGGTCATGGGTGTAACCTTTTTGAAGGGTCATTCAAGGGTTAATAAATATTCTAATTTAAAGCACTTAACCACACTATGATTTTCAGTACAAATTTGTCACCCTGCTAGTGTCTTGCTCTACCAGCTGAAGGAAGTCCTAAGTAAAAGTACAAAATGTGTTTTTAAACAACAGAAGCATTCAAACATAGCTCTCATTTAACTCACCTGTCATGGTGAAGAGTCCCACCACCCAGTTGATGTCTCGGTTTGCTAGAAGGATTGTTTCCATTTTGTTCCCTTGGCTCCTCTTCTTCTTTTTTTTTGCTTTAAAAGAAGCCCAGATGCCAATACCGAGGACCAGCAGGTAGAAAAACACCATCGATATCACTCCTGGGATGTTGAGAGCCATGGTGGACCAACTGTTGGTTGATTGACTTGACTGGTAGCTGATGTTTTACTGACTGAGCATCTGACTACTGACTGCAGCACACAAGAATGAAAGTGAAGGAGGAGCACAATGCAGATGGAGAGCAAGAAAAACAGGCCTTCCTACAAATTAGGGATGAGCGAGTGTTCTGTCCTCAATGCGTCCCATGCATGTATTGACAGGCAGCTAAACGCTCCACTCCAAACAAGACTCTGGGTATCATTTTTGCCAGGTTTATTGCTGGAGTAAAGTGTGAAACTAAAAGGAAAATAAACAAATAATGAATAGTAAATTTCTGCAGATACATAAATCACCAAATAAATTATTACACATCATGTTTATGTACTATATCAACCCAAAAAACTAGCATGTCTAACACAGGATGCTAGAAAGAAATAGTCATGTCCAATAAACATACAATATATAGTTTGCCACTTATACATCAACACATGACAGTAAAATTCACATAAATGTATTAATACATACCGACGATGCAACTCAAAACAAGCTGTATGCTGGAGTGGCTGATTATCACTGGAAGCTGGCAAAATTTACTCTCTATTCAGGAAGTGAGAAAGCAAGTAACAAAGTTTTTATTCAACATTGACAAAACACTAGCCGCAAAACTAGAATCGGCCAGTAGGTGGTTTTACTATTCCCACAATGAAATAAATGAAATTAAATACAATTTATTTATTTTTTTTTAACTGACACTTTGAATCTTATGAACTAAACAGTACACTCCCCGTCCGGCGTTAACTGACACCACTCTCTTACAAAGCAATAAACAATATTTATATCAACCTTTATGACTCTGGAGGAACAAGAAGCGCTATCTGTGAGATAGGCCTAGTAAAGAGCTTGGTTTCATGTGGCCCAGCCACCTTTACCTCCACAGTCCGCACTCTACCATCGGTGCTGGGAAACACCTTGGTCCAAGCGGCCACTCATTTCTTGGAGACTGAATGTCTTTCAGAACAACCACAGTCCCTGGGTTCACATTTGGATGACTGGACTGCCATTTGCGGCGGGTTTGGAGTGTTGAGAGAAACTGACATCTCCACTTGTCCCAGAAAACATTTGCAAGATGCTGGACTTGACGCCACTGGTGCCTATAGAGATCAGAGACAACAAAGTCGCCAGCTGGAGCTGAGAGAGTTAACTTTCTGTGTGAGGACAGCAGGGGACAATATGAATGGGTCAGTAGGATCCTTCGACACTGGAATGAGGGGGCGTGCAATTATAATAGTTGACACCTCAGCCATGAAGGTGACATGACCTTCATGAGTGAGTTTCGTGATTTTGAGCTTAAAGAACATGGTGTCAAGAATTCTCCTAGCCAAGCCCACCATCCTCTCCCATGCACCACCAAAATCAGAGGCGTGTGGGGGATTGAAAGTCCATGAACATCCCTGTCCTGATAGGTAAGTTTTGACTGCTGTATTGTTTATATTTGAGAGTATCTGGAGTTCTTTACAAGCACCAATAAAATTAGTGCCACGATCTGAGTGGATGCTCTTCACTGGACCCCGGATAGCCAAGAACCGTCTGAGTGAGTTAATGAAACTTGATGTGTCAAGAGATTCAATTACCTCGATATGAACTGCCCTCATGCTCAAACACGTGAAGAGGACAGCCCACCTTTTGTTTTGGATAATGCCTCCCCTTGCGTGTTGTGCAGAGACACTCCAGGGGCTGAACACATCTAAGCCCACATTTGTGAATGGGGGTTCAGTAGAGAGACGTTGTGCTGGGAGATCGGCCATATTTTGAACACTGAGGGGGGCTCTCAACCTTCTATATCTTACACAGTGGTGGATAACACTGCTCACTTTCTTTTTTCCACCAACAATCCACCAACCAGCTGTCCGAACAGCTCCCTCTGTGAAGAGCCGACCTTGATGGCGTGTCTGTTCATGGTAATGTTTTACAATGAGGCCTGCAATGTGATGTTGGCCGGGAACAATGAGTGGGCTCTTTTCTGCTTGACTTTGATTTGCCTTGTTGATGCGTCTGCCCACTCTAAGCAGACCTCAACTGTCTAAGAAGGGGTCCAGATTTTTGATTGGACTGCCTTTAGGAATTTCCTGTTGTTCGTTAATGCACTTGATCTCTCCGGCGTACACTTCCTCTTGTACTGATCGGATGACAATGTCTTTAGCTTGTTCAAGCTCTTCCACTGTGACTCCCATTCCACAATAGTGCCAGCCCTTACAAGAACTATCTTTAATAGTGGTTTGCTTAAAGGCGTGAACAACATGCAACAGACGAGCAATGGCACGAAGCAGGGAGCTCCAGTGGGAAAACTTAGTGAATCTCTCTGAAGCAAGTAGTTTCATACTAGCTGTGGTTTTCAGGGCAGAGACCTGTGGTCTGATGTCAGCATCTGAGCTGGGTTCAACAAGGTCATAAGTGTCTTGGATGACGCTTTGATTGTCTTTGAGCAGGAATTTGGGGCCAGTGAACCAGTCGGTGAGCATGAGCTGATGTGCAGGAACAGATCATGTTGCGAGATCCGCTGGGTTCTGGTTGGTAGGCACGTAATGCCATTGACTTGCTTGTGAGGATCTCCTAATCCGAGCCACCTGATTGCTGACATAGACATAAAAGCGTCTGTGTCACGGGGGGGGAAGGTGGAGGACCCAAAAGCAGGAGCCGCAGGCAAAAAATGCTCAATGAAAAAAAACAAGATTTAATCACTACAAAGAACACAAGGAACTAAGGCAGGGAGCAGGAAACAGAATGCAATACAGCACAGAACAGAACAGGACAATACAGCACAATGAACCGACAAAGAACAGAACTCAAACAGGACTTAAATAGACAAGAACTAATCATCAAACAAGACACACCTGGGGAAGGGGCTGGAGCACAAGACAGGAGAACACAGAGGATAGGCTGAGGGAAACACTGGGAGGGATCAGAACAATCAGGGATGATTAACAGACACAGGACAGGTGTGGCACAGGGAGGAGCAAACAAGACACAGGTGAAATCACTGAAAAGAACGAGGCACATGAAACAGAATCAAACAAAACACAAGAAACAAAACCATGACAGAAACACACATGAAACAGAACCAAACAAAACACAAAACCATGACAGAACCCCCCCCTCAAGGGACGGCTCCCGACGTCCCAAAAACTGCATCAGGGGCCCGAGGATGGATGGCCGTCATAAGACGGGGGGAGGAGGAGGCCAAAGCACAGGGCTCAGAGCCAGAGTCAGGTGGAAGGCTGGAGGGCAGGTGACCAAGGGCGGGGCGGTGCTTGGGCGGACGGCCAGGGCGCTGGGAACCAAGGACGGGACGGCACTTGGGCGGACGACCGGGGCGCAGGGAACCAAGGACGGGGTAATGCTCTGGCGGACGGCCAGGGCGCCAAGAACCAGGCACGGGGCGACGCTCGGGCGGACGGCCCTGGCGCCGGGAACCAGGCACAGGGCGGTGCTCGGGCGGACGGCCGGGGCGCCGGGAACCAGGCACGGGGCGGCACTTGGGTGGACGGCCCGGGCACCGGGAACCAGGCACGGGGTGGCGCTCGGGCGGACGGCCAGAGCGCTGGCGGCCAAGGCGGAACCTCCCTGAATGGCGGCAGTGCGGGCGGCACCCGACTGCAGGCCAACCATGCAGTCCAGCAACGCAGATCCCCGGAAGCCGAGCAGCGGCAACGGGGACTCGGGACCGCCGGGCAGTGGCAGCGTGGACTCGGGACCGCCGGGCAGCGGCAGCGGCAGTGTGGACTTGGGACCGCCGGGCAGCGGCAACGGGGACTCGGGACCGCCGGGCAGTGGCAGCGTGGACTTGGGACCGCCGGGCAGCGGCATCATGGACTCGGGACCGCCGGGCAGCAGCATCATGGACTCGGGACTGCCGGGCAGCAGCAGCGGCAGTGTGGACTCGGGACCGCCGGGCAGTGGCAGCGGCAGCAGCAGCGTGGACTCGGGACCGCCGGGCAGCGGCAGCGTGGACTCGGGACCGCCGGGCAGCAGCAGCGGCAGCGGCAGCGGCAGCGTGGACTCGGGACCGCCGGGCAGCGGCAGCGTGGACTCGGGACCGCCGGGCAGCGGCAGCAGCAGCGGCAGCGTGGACTCGGGACCGCCGGACAGCGGCGACGTGGACTCGGGACCGCCGGACAGCGGTGGCAGCGTGGACTCGGGACCCGCCGGACAGTGGCAGCGTGGACTCGGGACCGCCGGACAGCGGCGACGTGGACTCGGGACCGCCGGACAGCGGCAACGTGGACTCGGGACCGCCGGGCAGCGGCAACGTCCACTCCAGGCCGCCGGGCAGCGGCAACGTCCACTCCAGGCCGCCGGGCAGCGGCAGCGTGGACTGAGGGCTGCCTGACCGCTGATGAGCTGGTGGGACCAGTGACACAGGACACCGAGGAAGCAGCAGCACAACCATGGGAGGTTGGGATGAGTGCTGCACGGGTCCTGGGGGCTGGTACCGGGACTGTCACAAGGGCAGTGGGAACTGAGCCTGGGGCAGTCAGTCGGGCTCGGAGAACTGGTACGGGAACAGGGACTGGTGCCGGGGCAGCCGGTCCGGCTCGGGGAATTGGGACAGGAGCAGCCAGTCGGACTCTGGGAACTGGGACAGGAACTGGGACCGGGACCGGGACAGCCAGTCGAACTCGGGGAACTGGGACAGGAACTGGGACCGGGTCAGCCAGTCGAACTCGGGGAACTGGGACAGGGACTGGGACCGGGTCAGCCAGTAGAACTCGGGGAACTGGGACAGAGACTGGGACCGGGTCAGCCAGTTGAACACAGGGAACTGGGACAGGGACTGGCACCAGGTCAGCCAGTCGAACACAGGGAACTGGGACAGGGACTGGGACCGGGTCAGCCAGTCGAACACAGGGAACTGGGCTTGCTAGACTGCTGGAGTTGGTAGCTGGGCTTGCTAGGCTGCTGAGGCTAGTGACTGGACTTACTGGGCAGCTGAGACTGGTGGCTGGACTCGCCAGACGGCTGAGACTGGTGGCTGGACTCGCCAGACGGCTGAGACTGGTGGCTGGACTCGCCAGACGGCTGAGACTGGTGGCTGGACTCGCCAGACGGCTGAGACTGGTGGCTGGACTCGCCAGACGGCTGAGACTGGTGGCTGGACTCGCCAGACTGCTGGGACTGGTGGCTGGAGTCGCCAGGCTGCTGAGGCTGGTAGCTGAGGCTGCTGGGATGTTGAGGCTGGTGGCTGGATTGCGGCTAGCCTGCAAGTGGCCGACACACCCAAGAAGTGCACTCACAGGAGCAGCCGGAGCCCGGGATGCAACCATTGTCCGGACGGAGGAGGTGATCTCCGCGACCTGTTCTGAGATCTGGGCGATTTGATCCATCAGCGTCCGGTTGCAGTCGGCCAGTTGTTCCCCGAAACAAAATTGCTCCGCTGGGTCCTGTATAGGTCGGTTCATTCTGTCACGGGGGGGGAAGGTGGAGGACCCAAAAGCAGGAGCCGCAGGCAAAAAATGCTCAATGAAAAAAAACAAGATTTAATCACTACAAAGAACACAAGGAACTAAGGCAGGGAGCAGGAAACAGAATGCAATACAGCACAGAACAGAACAGGACAATACAGCACAATGAACCGACAAAGAACAGAACTCAAACAGGACTTAAATAGACAAGAACTAATCATCAAACAAGACACACCTGGGGAAGGGGCTGGAGCACAAGACAGGAGAACACAGAGGATAGGCTGAGGGAAACACTGGGAGGGATCAGAACAATCAGGGATGATTAACAGACACAGGACAGGTGTGGCACAGGGAGGAGCAAACAAGACACAGGTGAAATCACTGAAAAGAACGAGGCACATGAAACAGAATCAAACAAAACACAAGAAACAAAACCATGACAGAAACACACATGAAACAGAACCAAACAAAACACAAAACCATGACAGTCTGGTCTCGTTGTAAATATATCCCAGAACAACTTTACTATCTGTATAGAAATGGGTGTTGTTCAGCTGAATGTCCAGCTCTTCTGAGACCAAATCAGCGATTTCAACTGCTAGCACAGCAGCACACAGTTCTAGTCTGGGGATAGTTTGTTCGGGACGTGGTGTCAGCTTTGCTTTCCCCATGACAAACCCAATTTCACAGTTCCTGTCTGCATCAGTTACCTTCAAATAAGCCACTGCTGCAATGGCTTTGGTCGAAGCATCACAGAAGATGCACACCTCTCTGTATGTGGCTTCTAAAGGTGAGATATTAGTGTATGTTCTGGTGATTGAGAGGTTAGACAGTACACTCAGTGAATCTCTCCAAAGAACCCATGACTTTTCCATCTCTTGGGGCAGCGGTGCATCCCAGTCACCATTATCTGCAGTGAGCTCTCTGAGGATGGATTTGTGGATTGTGACGGGCGCTACAAAGCCTAGCGGGTCGTAGAGACTGTTTATGGTAGACAAGACACCACGTCGTGTAAAGGGTTTTGTCTCATCAGACACATTAAAGGTGAAGCAGTCCTTCTTGAGGTCCCAAAGGAGGCCCAAGCTGCGTTGCATAGGCAGTGCATCTGCTTCAAGATCTAAATCTTTGAGATCTTTTGCATGATCTTGGGATGGGAAAGCTTCCAGTATCTCTTTTCTGTTAGCTGCAATCTTGTGCAACCTCAAGTTTGACTTGGCAAGGATATCACGAGTCTTCCGCAAAAGAGTCACAGCCATTTCTACAGTGGGAAGGGATTTGAGGCCGTCGTCTACATAGAAATCAAGTGTTACAAACTGCTTGACGTCTGTGTCAGAGTCCATCTCACTGCACTGAACAGACTGATGCAGGCCAAATATTGCAACTGCCGGAGAGGGACTGTTACCAAAAACATGGACTCTCATCCGATACTCTGTGATGTCATTGTTGAGGTTGTTGTCACAAAACCACAGAAAACAAAGAAAGTTCCTGTCCTCTTCCCGCACATAGAAACAGTAAAACATCTGCTCGATGTCTGCTGTGAAGGGTACTGCTTCCTTCCTGAAGCGCATGAGGACGCCAACGAGTGAGTTGTTGAGGCCTGGGCCTTTTAGTAAAACATCATTCAGTGACAGTCCGTTGTACTGAGCACTACTGTCAAACACAACTCTGATCTGTTTTGGCTTCCTGGGATGATAAACCCCGAACAGAGGCAAATACCATCTCTCCTCATCCTCCTTTAAAGGAGGGGCGATCTCCGCATGACCATTTTGGAAATTTTTTTCCATGAAGGCTATGAAATGGTCTCTCATTTCTGGTTTCCTGTCAAAATTGCGGATCAAAGACATGAGCCGATTCGCCGCCTGCGGCCTATTGTCAGGGAGTCTGGCGTGGTGATTTGAATGGCAATGGAGCTGTCCAATGATTGTTTGCGTCCTTTGTCATTCCTTCTTCCATTATTTTCATGAAGGCTTTGTCTTGAATGGAAGGGAGACCTGATTGTCATTTTTGGTTTGTTCAAACACACCGCATCCAAGGTGGTCTGATTCACAGCTAGATCTGTCACTTTGTTGTGGTATGTTGTGGTAGTGGTTCTGGATCCCACAGGATTTTTCTTTTACAGTGAACAGATTACTCTGTTCATCATGAATTGCATAAAGCCTTATTGCCTGCTCTGGTTGGCTAGCTGGGTATACCTTAACAAGGCAGATTTTAGAGCATGACCAGCGAGGTTCTCACCACAAACTTGAGTGCATTTAGAAGTGATTTCACTTAACGGAGTGGCACCCTGCTCCCCGCCATGCTCTACATCAGGTTCAGTTACTTTGCTCCAGGGAGCTGGGCCTGGGTGAAGAGCTGTGTTGTGATTCTCATTGCCGCATTCAGAACATTGCACTTTGGCCTTACAATGTTTAGCAAAATGTGTTGAAGAGGCACAACATCTAAAACAAATATTGTTCTCTTTCAGAAATGTTCTGCGTTCTTCGATGGGTTTCTCACGAAAGGCTCTGCATTTCAGGAGGGCATGAGGTTTTTTGTGCACTGGGCACAGTTTGTTCCAGTCATCTGTCTTTTTTAAATTCCCATATGACTCACGGCTGGGTTTTGGAAACACCTCTGTTTTATGTACTGACACTTTGTCCGTTAAATTTCCAGGGGGGTTTCTCAGGTCTGGGTGCAGAGTCAAGGTGAGTGGAAAAATTAAAGCTTGGGTCATTTTTAACAATGGCATCTTGACTAACAAAATCTACAAAAACATGAAATGGAGGGAATGAGACCTGGCAATCACGTTTGTAATTTGCACCAACTGAAACCCACTTTTCTTGCAAGTAAAAGGGGAGTTTTTGCACAATTGGGTTTTAAACCCCTTGCAGAGTCCAGGAAAGAGAGGCCAGGGAGGTCTCCCTCCTCCTTGGCCCTCTGGAGCTCCATGAGTATATCACTGAATTTTCTCAGCTTCACATAATGTCTATTTGTGATCTTTGGAAAATTGTCAATTTGTTTAAAGAGAGCATCCTCAACTACCTCTGCTGAACCATAACATTGGTCAAGTCTGTATGTGCGAAGGACAAGCACCTTGAGGGAGGGCAAATATGTCAGCTAGAGGATTATCAGATGATGGGGGCTCTTGTGTTTCAGCATTCTCCATCAACTGCGCTTGAGCTCTGACATACCTCTCAGTCCGGTGTGAACTCTCAAGGGAGGGGAGATCATCCAAAATGTTTCTACTGTCTACTACTTGCTCATCTATCTGTGATTGAACAGCAGCTTCTAAGACCTCTGCTTCTGCTGTAGCCATAGCTGCCTCTTTTTCACATTTCAGGAGCTCAATGGATGCTTCTAATTTAGCCTTTTCAAGTTTTAGACTCACTTCTTTCTGAGCGAAGGTTAGACGAGTCTTTGCTGCCTTTGCTCTTGTTCTTGCCTTGGCTGCTGCTGAACCAGTTGAAGAACACGAGGCCTGAGATCTTGTCTTAAAAGACTTGGCTGACATGATGGCAGTTTGCCACTTAAACATCAACACATGACAGTAAAATTCACATAAATGTATTAATACATACCGACGATGCAACTCAAAACAAGCTGTATGCTGTAGTGGCTGATTATCACTGGAAGTTGGCAAAATTTAAGTTAATTTTTATTAACTGACACTCTGAATCTTATGAACTAAACGGTACGAGTACTGAACCGTCTTCGCCAGGGGCCCAACCGCCAGCCATGTTGTTGATGGCATCTAAAATATCAGCTTGAGAGACTGGTCTTTCAAGAATATCCCTATCATCTGTGGATAAAGTAGGTACATTTATTTTACTGAAAAACATTTCTAAGTCTTCAGGTGATGGGTTAAATTCTGAAGAGTATAGTGTTTTGTAGTATTCTTTCTATCTTTTTTTGATGTCCTGAGGGGACTTTAATATTTCGCCATTTTCTGATTTAAGTGCAGGGATGAGACGAGAAGTTCTAGCTTTCTGAAGCCTATGAGCCAACAGTTTACGAGCCTTGTCTCCATTTTCAAAGTATTTGGATTTTAAGCGATATAGATGGATGGATATGCTTTGTGAGCTGCTTCCAATTCAGATAATTTTTTTGTATAGTCATCTAATTTTTTAGCTCTCAATTTTTTTCTGAGTGGTTGCAAAACTAATTAACCACCACCATGTAACTTTACATGCTTCCCACACTGTTGCAAATGATTCAATGGATTCACTGTTTGTTTCAAAAAATTACTGTGTTTCAGTGTTAATCATTGCAATCAAGTTTTCATTTAAAGGTAGAGAATTGTTCAATATCCACATAGAAGGTTTGACATGATAAATAGATGGAGAGAAGGCCAGTGTTATAGGGCAATGATCACTGTAGATCATGTTACGAATTTCAGAGCTCCAGACATTAGAAAGTACTTCCTGAGTAATCCAAAATCCATCTATTCTTGAATATGATTTGTGCGGTTTCGAGTAAAAAGTATAGTTTGTAACAACTGGATTTAACAATCTCCACACATCAAACAATCCAACATTTTGCATAGATTGGTAAGAGCAGCTGAAATAGATTGGTCAGAGGGGAGGGGTTTACTGCTCCTGTCTAATACAGGATTTGGAACAGCATTAAAATCACTAGCCATTATAATGGGTTTACCTGTATATTGTGACATAATAATATTAAAACTATTGAAAAATGGGACAGAGTTAACATTGGGGCCATATCATTGCAATGACTATAGGTTCGTCATAAAGTAAACCTTCATTAATAATATATCTTCCTTCAGGGTCAACAATAGAACCTTGAAATACAAAAGGTATCTTTTTGTGTATCAAAATCCCTACTCCCCTACTTTTACTGTTAAATCCTGAATGAAAAACCTGTCCTACCCATTTTTGTTTTAATTTACAAGCTTCAGATTGAGTGAGGTGGGTTTCCTGCAATGAAGCTATTTCTGATTTATGTTTTGCCAAATGGCATAATATTCTGGTGCTTTTCACTGGACTATTTATTCCACCTACATTCCAGCTTGAGACTGTTACACTGTTTAAGATCTGATTGTCTATCTGCTTAGATATTGTTATGAAATGAGAATAATGTACAAATGACCCACATAATTAAATCAGCAACACAGCTGCAATACCTCAGCTCACAGATATAGGCCTATATTCTGAGATTCAGACCCTCTATTCTAAAAAAAAAAAAAAGTATTAACAAAAAAAAAAGACAAGAAATAGCAAATGGCTAGATCTAAATGAACCGACCGGTTCCAAACTAAACAAAACAAACAAACAAACAAAAAAAAAAACAAACAAAAAAAAAAAAACATCAAGTAGCAAACTGCCAATGCCACTGTGTAGACAAGTCAATCTGAAAACTCCCCAGTAACATTAAAAGTACAAATAAGATGGAGAACCCTTGTGTTGCACCCAAGCCACTGTTCAAAAGCTACAATTTACTACTGCTTTCAGTGAGTGGAGATGGAATTACTAACCTATTTTTTGTCATTTCTCCTTATTATCAGTAGCTTGATAATATAAGAAAAGAAAACTGGGACACCAAAGACATAGCTTTAAAATTTTAACCTTTTTAACCAGCTTATCAAAAGAAAAAAACAAACAAACAAACAAAAAGGGTTGAGAAGTATAAGTCTCATATTGTTAAGCATCCCTCCTCAAGTTTAGGGGCTTTAATAACTGGAAGAGGTTAGGCTAGGTTATTACAGTTCAGATTCAGAGCGCCACTTTAATACAGAGGAGAGGAGGGAATACTAGTTCACTGATCCGGTTACCAACCGTATATATCGCGTTGGCTGCTGAATTAATTCAAAAACGAATGGAAGGGAACCATAGTTTGAAGGGGATGTTCTTGAGGTGCTGCGCGGTTTTGATGTCATTATACTCCATTCTTTTCCATGACACTGTTGTTGAATAGTCTTGGAATATGAAGAATTTTTGTGACTTGAAGACTAACTCTTTCTTTTTTGTGAAGCTCTGAGGATCCTTTCTTTATCATCAAATCAGAGCAATTTGAGCAAGATTGTGCGTGGTTTACCGTTCTGTCCTCGTGGTGGGCCCAGCCTGTGTACCCTCTCCAACTCTGGACCTGGTTGATCATCAGAGATTTGAAGAATGTCTTTGAGCAGGTCAGTGGTGAAGGATTTTATGTCTGTTGTGTGTGTTATGTCAGGATGGCTCGTTTACCAACCCACCCGAGCTGGACAGAGCACACAGAACCTTGAGAGCTAAACCCGCGGAGGGAGAGAGACCCAGACCCATCATCGTGCATTTTCTGCACTTTCAGGAGAAGGAACAAGTCCTCGCGATTGCGGGATAGCGGTCTCTCCGCTACCCCTCAGAAACTTATTTATGTAACGTTTGTTGTGTTTGTTTTTGTGCCGATATGCCGTGCGCTGGCCACCCATCTCACCCTCGTTCCACTTGCTGATACAGTGACAACTTAGCGACTTTCCAAACTCCCCCAAGTGACTAAATCCCCTAACGTTAATCAGAGACGTATTTGTGTAATTATTGTGTTCGTTTTTATGGTGCTATGCCATGCGCTGGCTGCCTTCCCATCTCTCCTTTGTTCCACTTGCTGTTCGCTTTGCTTTTCACATATAAGCACCCAGCCCCCCCGCGCAGTCGTCAGAAGTTGTGATTTTGATTTGATAATCATTTATTGTCCAGCCTTTTTGTATTAATTTCTGTACTTTATTTTATTTCTTGTTACTGTTTGCATTTGTACCCCCCCATATATATATATATATATATATATATATATATATATATGTATATATGTGTGTTGCATAACTAGAAAGGCATGTTATTCAGTAACAGCTCAAAACGCTTTTTAATAAAACTAACCAAATCAATATCGGATCGGATCGGCAATATCGGATCGTGATAATCGATTCTGAATCTTGTGAATCGGAATCGAATCGATTCTTGAAATTTGAATCGATACCCAGCAAAAGACTGTGACGTCGCCCGGTACGGCGGAGCCGGGGCCCCACCCTGGAGCCTGGGGGGGGGGGGGGGTAATTTGGCACAAAATTACCAAATAAAACCAATATTTAATGAATGCTGAAAAATCATCAGCCAGACACATTGTATAAGTGAACAGCTTTAATTTCATAATTATTTTTGGATCATGTAGGTAATTTATGTTTACTGTGTTTACTTTTTCCTGCATTTTTGATGGGGGCAGCGCCCTAGCACCCCCTATTGATGAACTGCCGCTGGTGGGAACAAGTAAAAATTAAACACAAAAACATCATTGCATTTGGTAAGTTTGCCATTTTATAATAGTCTGTTATAAAGGCTATAATAAAACGCCAAAATTCAATAACGTCAGTACATCAGGTTGATAGCCTGAATAAAATCAGATACTGAGCTGCGTTAGAACTTAGCAAGAACAAAAGGCAAATTTAAAGGCTGACTCACCCTCTTGATTGAAGGGTACAAATGATCCTTTTTCATACAGAGTCGTCGGCAAAATCTAACGGATATGACCGGTCAAGGAAAATCCTTTCACGCCGTAATGCTCTCCTCATTTGGACTCGTTGTTCAAGGGGATCCTCAGTGATTGGGCAGGCCATGTTTTGGCAAACAGCTGATTGGCCAGGAGGCAGTGCTTTATGTAGGATTCAGTCCTATCCTGAAAGCTAGCCTGCCCCAGAGCAGGCTAGCTTTCAGGACAGGTTCAGGACATGTTCAGGACAGGTTTCCTATCCCGATGAGAGGTGAACCAGCTTTGTGATACAGAAAATCCGGAGTTGAGCCTGAAGTTATCTCGCTAATGCCTTAATCCTGCTTCGTGATATAGGCCTCAGGTGGTGTGTATATATGTTAGTGAGTGTGTGTGTGTGTGTGTGTGTGGGTGTGTGTGTGTTTGTGTCATGCGGCAGTAGACAATTAGGACAGATATGCGACGTAAACCAGAAGAGCGTCTGTCGGCTACACCTACAGGTCCGTGAGCGGCAGTGATGTCACCTGCTGCTCCCGGTTCGATGTCAAACCGCAGCAGAAGCTCTGCTGCGTATAATGTTGAGAAATGCCTGGGAAAATGTAGCTTCTGTGGACGCTATCGTGCTATTTGATCAGTAAAATAGTTTCACTACTTAAAAGCTGTTTGATTTAGAAAACAGCAACGTTACGACCACGCTACTGAGAAATGTAGTTAAACTAGTAACATCGCTACTTGTAACGCCGCTACTGCCCAACACTGGTTAGGGTTAACTTCAATCAGCTGTTGCTGCCATGTTCTGAGCAGAATATTTGATCTGTTTGTGTTATTAGATTTAGATCACTGCAAAATAATATTGTGACAGTTCTAGTTGAATCAATTACCCTTTACTGAAACAAGATAGTGATGAATAGCTTCATCATCAAAATAATGCTCAGCTACTTTCACCAAGGCTTTTGAAATTCTAGGCATCAAAGGAATAGCAGGTATAGCAGGTATACTGAGCTGAATCTCTGTTTTGGATCAGCCTCCTTCATTCAGTCAGTCCTGTTCAGTGAACGAGTCTTACTACTTTGAAACTACAATAATTTCCCTGATTTTGTGAAAAAAAAAAAAAGTTTTGCTGTGTTTTGAACAACCCTTTGTTAACTACCAGAAAATAGCATGTAATTCAATGCATTTCTTCATGGTATGTGATGGATAAACAAATGAAACTAACTAACAGAATAGCAGCTCCTTCTGTTCTGGCTGCACAAAGACTGAATCATGCAGTAAAAACCTTACAACCCCAATTAACAGCCCAGGCTTTTATTTTTGCTTCAATCTCTGAATCCAACTGGCCTATACTTGGGACAGATGTCTATAAGAGACCTGGCTTTAATTCCTTTTGAACAAAACACTTGCTCAGCAAAGGTGGGAAGTACTATCAGTTCATATTTTTCAAATCCCATCATCACTGAGCTTTTCTGTGATGTCATATCACATTGCCAGACCTTGGCCTTTGCTGAAGCAACACCCCTGTTTGTTAACATTACTGAAAATCATATCATCATGTTGCTAGCGTGCTGAAGCTGTTAGCATGCCAATAGTGAGTGAGAAAAATAAGAGCCCTCTAAAGTGACAGCCATTTGGAGATAAGTGCTGCTTGAGTTCACTTGCTCCCTTTTGGCACAGAAAAAAACCTCACTCTTCCAGTTATGCCCTTCAGTTTTTTACACTTACAACATATGGGCCTTCATTGTAATTCTGTCCCTTTGACACTCAGTGAGACCTTTAATTTGGCACAAAATGGCACTCTCGCCCCTTTGGCTTTAAAGTCTTGATTTGCTCATATAGCTTTCCCAAAATATGGATATTGATGATTTTAAGACCCCACAAAACCCTATGTGAAAGTGTCTGTGCTTCAGTGTGTTTTGGCCCAGGCTGGTTTGACTCATCCACCATGTCCATGTCACTGCAGCTAAACTGAGCCTCCCTGAATCAAACGAACTAATGAATTACTAGTTTAAATCAATCAATCAATCAATCAATCAATCATGATCCAGTTGTGGAAAACGGTAGGGGGGCATGACCACGGCCAGCCTGGGAGCAAAATCTGGCCCTAGCAATTCTGGACCGGCCCCCTCTTCCCCCAACATATGCACTTATGAGTTGTATAAAGCAATATCAAGCTGTTACTAACATATAACAACTAAGCAACAGATATCAAGTTGGCACTCTCACAACAGGTGTACTTACAGGGTTTCATAAAATAAAATAATTAATATTCACCGAGAAACAGCCTGGAGCACCGCAAGAGGCACACTTAGGCTACTCATTTGGCAATGGGTAACCCAACTCTCTGCGTACTTATGCTGCAATCCATCATTTTAGAGATTTCAGATGAAATCGACAAGATTCTTTTAAGAGAACAGGGAAGCTGCAAACTCAGTAAAGCAATGGAATGCAGAAAGGCAACACAATGAATTGAACAATGAAGTAGACAGCAGAGCTGCCACATCTCACGCATTGGCCGTGAGACTCACGCATTTGATTGGCTTCACACGCTCTCACGCCACACCTCCGATTTCTCACGCTGAAGTGCTCATCTAGAGCCTTTTTTTCTACTAAAAATGGTTCTGTTTATCTGTGATGTATCTGTTGAGCCTGAGAAAAGCCACTTGTGATCGATAAGTTATGCCTGCAGAGCAGAGGCTGGGCCACTTTTACAAGAGGCTCAGCCAATCAAAAGAATCTTTTCAATCAATCAGGGACTTCCACCTCACCCCACCGGCATATTATCCAATGAAATGAATGAGTTAGAGGCTACTCACATTACCAAGTTTGTACTGTGCCCAAGCACGTTTGCCCCTAAAATCTGGATTATTTGACCAGTGTGATGCTCCGTTCCGTGCTTTAATACAGTAGGGTACACTTCCCCCGCTCTGGCACGGTGGGAGGGGGTGTGCTCCAACACGGTACGGGCGTTCATGCACGAGCACATGCACGGCCACGTGTGCAGTGCAAACGTGGATTAGAGTTCTCATGTTCTGCCCGAACCCGACCCGACCCGACCCGACCCGACCCGACATTTTCGGGTCGGGTCGGGCCTAAAATTTACGTGAATTGGGCGGGTCGGGTCGGGCTTCGGGTTCTGTGGGGGATTTTTTTTTTTTTTTTAAATAAAAAAAAATATAATTATGTGTTGTGTTATTGGTTATGACGTTTCATTTTTATGTGACTGGTGGAGAAAGTGAGAGACTGCATTGGAGGCTAAACTTTCAGTGACAGACAGACAACCAGCTGTGCGAGCGCAGCGCAAACAAGTGAGAGAGAGTTGCAGCAGTATCCCGCTGTGCTGGCAGACTCGGCAGCAGGGACGGTTTTTGCTATGGGCAGTGCAACTGCCCAGGGCGCAATCTACTTGGGGGCGCACGAGAAAAAAAAAAATCTCCAGTTTTCTAGACTACCGTATTGACCCGCACATGCCGCGGCACCATCAGTCGGCATCAGGCGGGCCGGCCGCGGCACCGTCCGATACCGCGCCCACCGGTCAGGTCTGCCGGATCTGACAGGTGAGCTGCCTGATGCTGGCCGGTGCGGCGGCCGGCTCGCCTGATACCGACTGATGGTGCCCCGGTGCCGCGGCCGACCGGCTCTGCTAAATAATGGCGAATTTGGCGATTTTTTTTTTTTTTTTTTTTTTTTTTCGGGCTTTATCGGGCTGTCGGGCCTAAAGTTCGGCTAATTAGTCGGGTCGGGTCGGGCCTCGGGCTGGCCCAGTCAGGCCCGGGTCGGGTCGGGTCTTAATTTTCAGGCCCGATGAGAACTCTAACGTGGATACAACACACACACACACAATGAAATCTCACTCCAAGGTTTTTTGAAAAGTTGGCAGCTCTGAGACAAGATGGTACCAGCACACAATGTCATTACTGTCAGCTAAGGACATGAAAAAACTGGAAGATTAAGAAGGGGAAAGCAGGTTAAGTCAAAACACATCTTATTGTGATAATGAGTAAGAACTTGGCAACAGTATCAGTTCCTAATCCAGTCCTACCTGCTGTCAACAGCACAGGCTGTTATGTGGTGAGTGTTTTCTGGGCTCACGTTTATCTTCATTTGTGAATGTGCATCAATGTAATACAGTTTTTTTCAATCGCTTTTTCCAGTATTTTTCCAAACCACAGCAGAAGTTTTCTTTTGCAAATGTGTTCATACCTTTTCATTAGATTCACACATTTTTTGCACAACACTTAACACGTGTGTCATTTACACAGCCCTGACTCCATTGACTTCACTATGGTAGTCAAAAGCAAAACATCTGCTTGCAGTATACAACACTGTTGTAAATAGCCATGGTACTTATGTGTGCCTGGGCACAAATAGCATGCTTTGCTATCGACACATGGCTACAAATTGTCTCTGCCATGCTATATACAAATACATAATATTATTATAATAACTGGTGATGAGTAGAGGGAGTGCTGTGGTTCTTTTCCTGCAGTGCTGATGAGATAATTGTCAGTGGGTGAGATGGTGAAGCAGGAACCCGGGGACAAGGACAGAACCACACTCATGCCATACACACACACATGCTGGGTCTCAACTCAGCGACTGAAGCCTTCGAAGGACACGATCTTCACGGTCTACAGAGGCCATGTCCTTGGTAGGCCAAGAGGACTGAACGGAGCATCTCTGAAATGGGACGGTCTGCTCTACAGAGGACTTCCTGTTTGTGCCACCAGCTGTTCCTGCCCTGCCTTTTACCTATACTGTATCTACTGTATGTCACTGCTACATGTTGCACTGTTGTTATGTGTTTTTACCTGGACCTGGATCTGAACCTGGACCTGGAGGAGCTGGACAGGACAAGGACCCAGCCAGTATCGGTTTTAGGCACGGGCAAAGTGGGGGGCGGCAAGAGCGCAAAAAAAAAAAAAAAAAAAGAAAAATCATCCTCGCTGCAAAGCAGTTTTCTATTACCATATTCATCTGAATATAAGATGATATTTTTTCCATTGAAAATTCCCTGAAAAAACGCCCTAGTCTAATATTGGGGGTCTATGCAAATACACCTGTATTGTACTTACATATGTAAACCAGTAGGTAGGCTTGCCTGATGCCGCGATTACCGGCGAATGGCCGCATTGCGCAGTCAATAATCAACCATGTTGTCTGTGTCATTGTCCGTTGTGCTGCTGCAGCCGCGTTGCCTATGAACAGAAGTTGTTTTATAATGAAAGGTAGACCTATATATGGCAGTAAGTTCTCGCTGGGAAGTTCCGGGGTGGGGTGGGGAGGGGTGGGGGGGGTGGGGGTGGGGGGGGGGGGGGCGAGTAGTAACATGGAAGGGCGCAAGGCAGTAATTTCGCCCAGGGCGGCAACATGGGCAGAACCGCCACTGGACCCAGCAGAGCCAACTGAAGATGGACAAACAGCACTCATTTGGAGGAGAGGGGGACCCCTTTCTGGGCGAAAATGGGGCCAGAATTGTGCCAGAAGAGAGAAGCTGACCTCTCTGCCTCTGAAAGACAGTATAAGCACCAAAATTATTTTACTCCAGAGCACATTTCAAGCGCAAACTTGGTAACAGGGAGTATCTTTTCAGAGGGTGGCTATGCTATTCAGCTTCACAAGGTGTGTTCTGCTTTGCATGCAAAATATTTAGCTAGTGCAAAGAAAAAAAAACAGTTTGATGCAATGACAAACACTTTAAATTAAATTTGACCTAAATATATAGATTCAAATCCTAACCGTAACTCTTATCTTTTTATCTTTCAAACCAGTTTGGCTACATAGAACACCTGCTGGGGAAATAAAAGCCTCTTGTTTATGAGAACAGTCTCCTGGCAGAGCTCCAGCCAGCTCACAGCCAGGTCTGTGAGTGACTGGTTGGGCTTCTCTGTGAAGTAATCAGTCTGCAAATGAACTGAGGGGCAGCTACAGTGAGACAGACACTGGGAGAAAGAGACAAAAAGACACACAGAGGAATCACAGATTCACAGCTCCAGTTGTGACTCCTGGAAAAGTGGTAGAATTTGATGGAAATGAGGTTTATTGATCATAAATCCCCAACAGAAGTGTAAAGGTTGTGGTAGTCAGGTGGAATGAAGTCGGCTAAAAAGATGTAACAGAATTGGATGACAGTTCATACTTTATGCTTTATCAAGTTAACAGCGCCTGGGTCAGTTGGACCCAGGAGGACCACAGGTGTGGACCTCACTGGAAGACAAGAGGAGGCTTACAGGGCTTTTTAATGTCCTCTCTCCTATGTGACACCATGTGCTTTAATCCCAACACCAGACCAGTTTTTCCAGTGAAAAAAATATCCTGCTGATTCTGGCGAGTGCAGCTCAACTATCAGAACTGATGGACCAAATGCAAACTGACCTGCAGCTATGAAGCAGCTGATTGCTGAATAAAAACTGGCTATCTTAGAGGCCCCACCCACCTCACTGTCATATTTGAATTCAACTTCAGGTGCAATTATGCACCACAACAAAGAACAATGAGTGTGCTCTTGACTGTGTGTACACTCTGTTTTTACCTAAGAACAAATCCCAAATAAGAGAACATTAGTGAATGCCAGCATCTTGAAATCTGTGTAAGTGGGTTTTAAGAACAAATTTCTTCTAAGAACAGCTGGTGAATGAGGCCCATTGTCATTCATATCAGCTAAGGACAAGAAGATAAAGCTTGGGTCATGGGTCAGTTCTACCTGTTATCAACAGCATGGGCTGCTGGTAATGATAATCGATTTGATCTGTAAATCAATTTTGATTTGAAAATGACAACAACAATGAAAAACAAGATACAGAAGCAACCAACACAAGATAAGGGAAAGCAACATAGCAATCAACACAAGATTGTAACTAACACTCAGGCAAAGTACAGGACACTGCTAAAGACAATGACAGAGAACAGCAGCAATTTGGGCAGTGTAGACAACCCTTAGCATAAACAGACAGGGTGAATGAGGACAATAAGCTCTTTGTGCACGTGTACAAAGTACACGTGCACAAAGAGAACACGTGACATCATGTTGTTAGGAGTGATTTGGCAATGTGTGTGGTTGGGTGTTCCAAAGCTGAGGTACACTGCAACAGGGAGTCCTGTCACACATGATCTCAAAGGAGTTCGCCATTCTGGAACCTAGTCTCTGTTTATGTGGCTTCATCCTTTCATGTAGAAGCTAACATTTTACCAGGTGCTTCAGAGATGACCCTTTGCTAAGCTAGTTCTCAAATGCATATTTTGGTCCTTTCTGTCAACTTCTTTCTGATATTTCAGAATTATTATTGCACACATGTGCTATTATTTCCTTGATAGAGAATATCTGTCTGATTTTGCTGAAAATGCCCTAGCTTGTCAGGTGTAGTAGCGGTCACAAAGGAGGCGGGACTTAGCAAAGAGTGAATTGAGCCTGATATCAGTGTGCTGCAGGCTCCCACTCAGCTGCAACAGTTGATACATTCTCATTCCCAGGGCATCTGATACAACGATGAGGGCAATCTTTGGCATCGCTGTTACGACCTGTGGTCATATTGCTGTGTATAATGTGTGTTTGCTTGCGCAGTGATTTGGTGTCCGATTTGCTGGATTGCAGAAGGACGGCCGTGATTGGACCAGACAGTGGGGCAGGCATTATAAAAGGGCCAGTAGAGAAGGAATGAGGCACCTTTCTTCCGCTCCCAACCCAACCGCTGACTGTCCACCTGTGTGTGTGTGGTGTATGTGTGTGGGCGCTGTAGCTTCAGATATTGTTCTTGTTTAACACATGCTGTGAGATAAGCAACAGTTGGGGTGGGCTGCCATTTTTCTTTATGGTTTATGCTTTATGTTTTCCTTCTCTCCTGGTTTTGGTAAGTTAGGGAGATTAATTACCTTATATGTTCTTTTCTCTTTGTTTTGTAGGTTATCTCCCGTCTTTGAGTAAGTGTTGTTTTGTTTGTTATTTTGGCGGAGGTCCACCCCAAAGCTATCCCCCTGTAGTCAGATAAATGACGGCTGGTAATTGGTTTCGCCACCAGGGGGGCACATTATATATAGGGACGCTTTGTGAGCAAGCCCTCTGACTCCGGGCTTGCTCTTTCGTCTTCCGGGTCGCCTCGCTTCCGCCCGTGGTCAACAGCTTGCAGCCGCACCGATTGTAGGCGAGAGGCCGAAGCAGGGGTCCCTTTATGGGCCAATTGCGCCGCGGAGGTCGAGCTCATCACTCCTCTCCCCCTCAGGTGTGTGCTGGAGCAGCCTGATTGTGGTGGAAATCTCCAAACTACCACCTTGCGGAACCACTGCTGTTTTGCCTGTGCTGTTTTGACTGTGATGTTTTGCCTGTGCTGTTTTGCCTGTGATGTTTTGCCTGTGCTGTTTTGCCTGTGCTTCTTTGCCTGTGATGTTTTGCCTGTGATGACGACCTCGCACACGGCACAGTGTGCGTGGCACACAACGCCGTCTTCCCCCGCTGTTGTTGCCCGCCTGCCGCTTCGCAAATGGCGGCCATCTATTGTTGCGGGTAGTGGGTTCAACGCCGGCTCCTTGCCCACCTGAGCCAAGGCTTGGGCTGGTTTTAATATGGACTGGAGCGTTGTGATTTATTTTTGTGTCTGATTTCACCTGAGTTTAGTTTATGATATATTTTGTTTTTTTCCTTTTTGTTTGGTTTTCTCTGTTATTGGATGTGTGTACTTCATGATTTATTTGTTTTCTTTCGTTTGTTTAGTTGATGTTGTGCTGATTTCAGTGATACCATTTTTGGTTGTTTTGTTATTTGGTGTATTTTTATTATGATTATTTTGGGTTGTGTGCTCCACTAATTTTATTTCCTTTCCTTTCCCCCTTAGCTACTGAGTGCCGACGGTGTGGTGGTGCTGTCCAGGGTGGTGGCCTCCCCTTCTTTTTGTGTGCGTGTTGAGACCCCCATTTTTTAGTTTCTTTTACCAGAGTGCAGTGGTTGTGGTTCACGTGTGTTTGGGGTGCCTTCAGTTTTGTTCTCCTCACTGGGATTCCCCTTCACTCCTCGTCATCTCCCACGAGCCGGTAAGCCTCAGCCCCCCAATTAGGTCTCCCTTTTGTCTTTTGTGTGTGCTTTTATTGTGTTTCTTTACATTGTTTATATTTCAATAAATGTGTGATGGATGATTGAACCACGTCTCCTGCCTTCAGTATACAAACCTGTGAGCTTGCAGCTTACATTTCATTTCCTTGGGTGAAACTCCCAAGGTGGCGTTGTCTGGTATAAATTAAATAAATAATACATAATCATCTTGATTCGACACCCTTGTGCTGCCACACTCCTTATCACCTGGAACTGTATATAGTTCACTTCACAACTGTTCTGTGATTATTTATTTACTTATTTATATAAAGATTTGTCTCCTACCTCACATACCCCACAGATGTGGGACATCACATCACAGTCAGATTTCTGAAGCTGGGACACCCCCTTCCCAGTATACTTTGCTTTGATGTGGATGAGCTACACAATCTGCAGCCCAACAATCACATCAATGCCGATTTCAACAGCAGGAGCTTCAGTTCTGTTTGGTATACTTGCTTAGATAGGTTTTCTGTGAATAATGGGGGAAATTATGGTTGGTTACTAACAACCACCATAAAAATTAAGATTACTAGATAACCAAAGTAATTTTACCTACAAATAGGTGTAATAACCAAGAAAAACTACAATTATTGTTGGTCAGGCAAGAGAACAGTTTAAACTGGGAATATTACGCTAGTTACGACCTAAGCACACAAGTATACAGTGTAATAAATGGAAACTGATAAGGTATTGAAATTTTCTCTTATACTATTATAAGAGAAGTAAAACACAGTTTATTACAACCTACAACTACAAAGTAAACACTACCCTTTATGATATATTTATTTAAAACCTTGGAAAACACACTGAAAGAGAACTATCATTTTCAGTGGTGCCAAGGTACATACAAAACATAGAGACACAGCTAAAATCAAATAGCAATAACATAATAATACATCGCTGTATCAGCTAAATAAGGTAAAATTAGCAATGCTAAAAAGTAAAAGCATAGGACATGATAGTGAGATACATGAATAAAACAATAATTAAATCAACAAGAACAATTAGAATAAAGCATAAAAGTCAGGGGGGGAAATAATTAAATTAAATAATAAAAACATAAATACAGAGTGAATTAAAAGCAATGACAGTTTCAATCAATACGATTAACAATTGTCGCAATGGTATTAATGAGGTCAACTTAAAATTTTGTTGAAGCATATCCCAGGTGTGTGGAGCACGGTAACAAAAGCAGATTTTCATAACTCTGTATGAATATTCGGGACCTGCAGGGTGAGCGAAGACTGTGAGCAGGTACGAAGGCTTCCAGTAGTTCAATGAAGCAGGGCTGACAGGTAGGAGGGGAACCTTTATAAAATAGCTTTATAAATGAATAAAAACAGATGCTGATCCCTCCTCACTGACAGAGCAAGCAAGCCAAATTTTTGATATAGAAGGCAATGGTGTGTCACATAACTATCTCCACTGCTAACTCTTAATTCTGAATGATGCACTGCATCAAAGGGTTTGAGAGTGGAATTGGTCGCCCACCCATAAAAACATCCCCGTAATCCAGCGGAGAGGAAAGCTGCTTTAACAATAGGTTTTCTTGTGAATAATGAAAAATATGATTTATTTTTAAAAAGAAAGCCCATCTTCAGTCTCAGCTTTGATAACAACATATTAATGTTAATTTTAAAAGTGAGTTTTTCATTGATCTAAAAGCCAAGGTATGCTGCAATGTCTCTAATTAGGGTGTTACCAGTGAAACTAATTTCAAGACTGTCATAGTCATCGTTTCTTGCATTTGAAAACAAGCATTTTGTCTTTTCACAGTTTAAGACCAGTTTCAATTTACGGAGGTGCTTCTGAGGGAGGTGAAATGATAGCTGTAAGTTTTGAGTGGCTCCATTTCATGCCCGTAAAGATGGAAGTTACAATTATACAGTGAAGAAGTAATATAAATAGTCAATAACATTGGCCCAATGGCAGGGCCTTGGGGAACTCCCTTTGTAATCGGTAAAAATGAGACACTGCTGCACCATGTCAGCTTCCTCAAAGATGGGTTTGTTCCTACATCTACTTCCCCCAGCAGCAGTCCTGGTGAGATGCCGAGCTCAGGAGAGGTGGTCAGAAACCCCTGGTTCCTCCAGGAGGGAATCCAGAGCGGCTCTCACCACCTGAGCTACCAGGCTGCCAACACGCCGCTGAAGCATCTCCAGCAGCGAGGGGAAGCCGCAGTTTCTGTCCAAAAATGGAGCCGCTCTCAGAAAACTGTCCAAGAAGGACAGGAGGATGGCTTCCACATTTTTCTCTGCTGCTGGGTGGATGGCTGAAAGCAGCATCTTAAGTGAAAGCTGATGTTCTCTCTGCATCTCCTCCTCTCCTCCTCCTCTTGCTCCATGTGAGTGAGGCAGTGGCGCCTCGCTGAAGTCCAGGTCACCAGTGTGTTAGTTACCAGTGTTACACACCACATTCAAGGTAAAACATACAGTACAGGCCAAAAGTTTGGACACACCTTCTCATTCAATGTGTTTTCTTTATTTTCATGACTATTTACATTGTAGATTCTAACTGAAGGAATCAAAACTATGAATGAACACGTGGAGTTATGTACTTAACAAAAAAAAGGTGAAATAACTGAAAACATGTTTTATATTCTTGTTCTGTTATTATATTTTTAATTAGTATTTCTCTATGTGTTCAATTCATTGTTTTACTTGTTAGCCATGGCCCTTTAAGAGAGACAGGAAGTGGGTCACAGGATGTTGTGTGTTGTCACAAGTTAATCAGGAAGTGGAGACACATCTCAGTACAGCAGCTAGTCCGGTCGCATGTTTCTATCCAAAGAAGTCTGCTCACATCTCATGCCTTATAAAGCATCGTCGGTAATCTTGTCATGTGTCCTTTCATTTAATTATAGTTCAGTATTTGTTGTTTTAAGAGTTGTTTGGGAATTTTAGGACAATATTATTTCTGTGAATGTTTTGTATGCAAAATGGCTACTCAGTTAATTCGCAGATGCTATGTTTAACAGTAAATAGTATGAGTAATGACACATTTAAAATTGAACAGGTTACTTTGTTAATAGATGTAAGCAATAAATAAGCAATAAATAGGCAATTCATATGTAAGCATGAGTGAGTTAAAAGTTAAAAAAGGAGTAATTTGATTTCTGATAAAAGTATGTTACAGTGTAATACCAAGTACATTTTCTAAGCAATGTTTCCTTTTTGTCTGTTTCCTGTTTGTTTTGTTTTGTCAGTTTCACCCTTTTCTAGTCAGTAAACCTGTGGACAAACTGATCACTGTCTCCAGAGTTTTGATGAACAAAAGGCGTTTATCTTACTGCCGAGTTATATTCTGAACATATAATGAGGGTAGCATAGTGAAACGACAGCTTCAGCGCAGAAGATAATGCAGCTTACGCCAGAAACAAAAAATGGAGAAGAAAGAAGGCACATTACGGACCAGATCCTACACCTCATGCTCTTCAAAAAGGACAAAGGCTTCTTCCACTGGGGCTGCTGCCGCCATGGCTCGAGCGAAAGCAGAGGCAGCCAAGGCACGCTTACCTTATGCAAAGAAGGAAATGGCCCTGAAAGTAGAAAAAGCACAACTAGAAGCAACGATGAACATGTTATCATTGGAGCAAGAAACAGCTGCAGCTGTGGCTGAAGCAGAAGTCTTGGAGGCAGCTGTCGATGGCAGTGATCGAAGTGGCTCCAAGCTTCACTCAGACCAAATATCTGCTACCCCCCTTGACCCCATGGAGCGTACCAAACAATATGTTGTTGAACAGGCCAAAGAGGAAAACAGAGTACCGTTCGCACCAGCACTGCATCAGCTCTATCAAGATGAGAATAGACAGTTACATGCAGAGCCAGCATCAGCGTACCCTATCAAAACCTCACACTGCAAAACAGAGCATAGTCAAGCCGACGCTGACCTTAACCTTGCAACACCTAACCAAACAGTAACAGCCCAGCAGCCACAGCTTGTTCCAGATACACGTCACTACTCTAGTAATATGCAAGATGATAGTCGCACACGTGGAGCAAACCACTGCCCTCTTCTTCCCTCTATGCCCAGCCATACACCCCAACATGCCCATCAAGACCAAGCAAATATGACTGACTTTGTCAGATATTTGGCTCGGCGGGAACTAGTCACCACAGGCTTGATCCAATTCAATGACCAACCATATAGCTACAAAGCATGGAACACGTAACACGTAACGATCCTAGCTTCAAGTTCACAGGCCAAGCAGATGTCCCTTTAAAAGGAGACAAGACTGCTTGGAAACAAAATAAACAAAAGGAAATCTCAGTGCATAAGACAAATGTACTTTCTCCTCTTGCCTCAGACAGACATGATGTTAAAGCTGATGATTCTGAGAGACAGTGCCCAATCCATAAAAAGCCTCATCTACTCCGGAAGTGTCGGGCTTTCCGTGAAAAGCCGTCAGAGGAACGAAAAGCATTCCTGAAGGAGAACAGGATTTGCTTTAAATGTTGCACATCCACACGACACATGGCTAAGGACTGCACGTACGCAACATCATGCCTTGAGTGTAAGAGTGAAAGACATATCTCTGCCCTCCACCCTGGACCAGCACCATGGACCCAAGAGCCATCCCCCTCTACGGAGAATGGCGGGGAGCAAGACTCCACTCTATCTTCAGATGTCACAACTAGCTGCACCAAAGTATGCGGTGGTGATCAGAGTGACAGATCATGCTCTAAGATTTGCCTTATCAACATCCACCCTGTAGGCCATTGCAATAGAGCCTTGAAAGTCTATGCAATCACTGACGAGCATAGTAACAAATCTCTAGCTCGTTCTGAGTTCTTCGATGCCTTCAATGTCCAAGGCCCCGTCTCTTCATACTCTCTCCGGACCTGCTCTGGATTGACGGAAAGTACAGGAAGAAAAGCTTCAGGATTCCAAATTGAATCAATGGATGGAAAAATCAGTCTCCCCTTACCAAGTCTCTTGGAATGCAACGACATCCCTAACAACAGAATGGAAATTCCAACACCCAGTGCTGCATCTAACCATCCTCACCTCCAACCAGTGGCTCACCTTATCCCAGAGCTCGATCCTAGTGCTCCCATCATGCTTCTCCTTGGACGCGACATTATTTCTGTCCACAAAGTGCGCAAGCAAGTGAATGGCCCACGTGATGCACCATACGCCCAGAAACTTGACCTGGGATGGGTGATAGTTGGAAATGTGTGCTTGGGAGGTGTTCACAAACCCACCACAGTGAATACATTCTACACCAGCACTACAGAACAGAAACGCCCCTCCATCTTTGAGCCGTGTCCAAATGTCTTCCGTGTGAAGGAGAGATACAATCTTTTCCAATGTCCTGACCATCCTAAAGCACACACTACAGGGAAGCTCAACTGCAATGAAAAGGTTGAGAAGTTAGGCTGCATGGTGTTTCAACAGACCAAGGATGATAACAAAGTGGCTCCATCCATCGACGATATCTCATTCTTGCGAATAATGGAACAAGGCTTAGAGAAGGATGAGAGCAACAGCTGGATAGCTCCACTGCCATTCAAAACTCCAAGGCCTCGTCTCCCAGACAACAAAGTCCAGGCTTTGAATCGACTGTCATCTCTGAGACGCAGTCTAGAGAGGAAGCCAGTGATGAAGGAGCACTTTTTCACCTTTATGGAGAAAGTGTTCCAGAACAATCATGCTGAAGTGGCACCTCCACTTAACGGAGACGAAGAGCGATGGTATTTGCCTTCCTTCGGCGTTTATCATCCTAGAAAACCAGAGAACATTCGTGTGGTGTTCGACTCCAGTGCCCAGCACAGCGGAGTATCACTGAATGATGTATTGTTAACTGGACCCAATCTCAACAATACCCTCCTTGGAGTGCTCATCAGATTCCGCAAGGAAGCTGTGGCTATAACAGCAGACATTCAGCAGATGTACCACTGTTTCCGTGTTAAAGAGGAAGATCGCAACTTTCTGAGGTTTTTGTGGTTTAGGGACAACAACCCATCAAAAGACATTATTGAATACCGGATGAGGGTTCATGTTTTTGGGAACTGTCCCTCCCCAGCGGTTGCCATATACTGTCTAAGGCAGTCCGTACAAGATGCAGAGCCTGATGTCAAGCAGTTTGTCAACCGCGACTTCTACGTGGACGATGGCTTGAAGTCTCTCCCTACAGTTGAAGCAGCGGTGGACCTGCTCAAGAGGACACAAGATGTACTGTCGGACTCTAACTTGCGTCTACACAAAATTGCCTCAAACAAAAGAGACGTCATGGAAGCCTTCCCATCGCAGGACCATGCCAACAACTTCAAAGATCTGGACTTCTGCTCTGACGCACTTCCCGCACAGCGTAGTCTAGGTCTCAACTGGGACCTTACGTCAGACACCTTTACCTTTAAGATTTCTGATGAGGAGAAGCCTTTCACTCGTCGAGGTATCTTATCAACTGTGAACAGCATCTATGATCCTCTGGGATTTATCGCCCCACTCACTATACAAGGAAAGGCAATCCTGCGAGAGCTTACACAGGACAGTGGTGACTGGGATTCACGCCTTCCTCAAGAGATGGAAGAGATGTGGATCAAATGGCGATCCTCACTGAAAGATCTAGGTAGTCTCCAGGTTCCAAGACCCTACCCAGAAGTCTCTCCCACAGAAGTGTCACGTAAAGAGCTGATTGTCTTTTGCGTTGCGTCAACAAAGGCAATTGCAGCCGTTGCTTACCTCAAACTGACAGATAGCAATGGAGCCGTCTACGTGGGTTTCGTCATGGGTAAGGCTAAGCTCACTCCAGTCCCTGAGCACACAGTTCCCAGACTTGAGCTTTGTGCTGCAGTGTTGGCGGTGGAGCTTGCTGAGCTCATCTCTTCGGAGATCGACATGAGGTTGGATGACACTGTCCTCTACAGTGACAGTAAAGTAGTGTTAGGCTACATCAGTAATGATGCCAGACGCTTTTATGTCTACGTGAGTAATCGAGTTCTGCGGATAAGGAGCTTCTCCTCTCCCGAACAATGGCGGTATGTCCCGACGGATGCAAACCCCGCAGACGTTGCCACGAGGTCCGTCTCTGCTGCTCATCTCTCAGGTACCAGCTGGCTTTGTGGTCCAGCGTTCTTGAAACAAATTCAGCAAACCCATCATGAGGAATGTAGCTTTGAGCTGGTGAACCCTTCTTTGGATGCAGAGCTCCGTCCTCAGGTCTCAACAATGAAAACGACTATGTTGAGTAAACAACTAGGGTCTCAGCGCTTCTCCAAGTTTTCTAGCTGGAAGTCATTGATTCATGCCATTGCTCGCCTCACTCATATTGCTTGTGTCTTCCAGAAGACTCGTGCAACTCAAGTTAGCAGCTGCAAAGGCTGGCATCACTGCCATGCAGCAATTTCAGTTGAGGATCTCTCAAGAGCTAAGGCATCTATTATCCGTGCAGTTCAAGAAGAGACGTACGCTCAAGAGTACGCCTGTGTAAGAAAGAAGGAAAAGCTTCCTAAAGACAGTACTCTCAAAGCCTTAGATCCTTTCATTGATGCTGACGGCCTCTTAAGAGTCGGGGGTCGTATCAGAGAAGCAGAACTCCAGTCAAAGGAGAAAACCCCCATCATCGTCCCTGGCAACCACCATATAGCGACACTTCTGGTGAGGTACTACCATCAGAAAACACAACACCAGCGATGATTGTTCACTGAAGGTGCCTTACGAGCTGCTGGCCTCTGGATCGTTGGTGGAAAAAGACGAGTGAGTAGTGTCATCCATGGCTGCGTCTTATGCCACAGACTCCGGGGCACACCTCTGACACAAAAGATGGCTGATCTTCCAATAGATCGCCTTTCAACTGAACCTCCGTTGACCAACGTTGGCCTTGATGTTTTTGGCCCATGGACTGTGTCCTGACGCCGAACAAGGGGTGGCCTCGCTCAGAGCAAACGGTGGGCGGTGTTATTCACCTGTATGAGCGTAAGAGCCGTCCACATAGAACCCATCGAGTCTCTTGATACGTCGAGCTTTATTAACGCCCTTAGGCGTTTTCTTGCCATCATGATAAAAGTATGTTGCAGTGTAATACCAAGGTTTAAACATATGTATACTGTATGAGAAGTACATTTTCTAAGCAATGCCGAGTTATATTCTGAACATATAATGAGGGCAGCATAATTCTAGTTTCTTCATAATAGCCACCCTTTGCTCTGATTACTGCTTTGCACATTCTTGGCATTCTCTCGATGAGCTTCAAGAGGTAGTCACCTGAAATGGTTTTCCAACAGTCTTGAAGGAGTTCCCAGAGGTGTTTAGCACTTGTTGGCCCCTTTGCCTTCACTCTGCGGTCCAGCTCACCCCAAACCATCTCGATTGGGTTCAGGTCCGGTGACTGTGGAGGCCAGGTCATCTGCCGCAGCACTCCATCACTCTCCTTCTTGGTCAAATAGCCCTTACACAGCCTGGAGGTGTGTTTGGGCTCATTGTCCTGTTGAAAAATAAATGATCGTCCAACTAAACGCAAACCGGATGGGATGGCATGTCGCTGCAGGATGCTGTGGTAGCCATGCTGGTTCAGTGTGCCTTCAATTTTGAATAACTCCCCAACAGTGTCACCAGCAAAACACCCCCACATCATCACACCTCCTCTTCCATGCTTCACAGTGGGAACCAGGCATGTGGAATTCATCCGTTCACCTTTTCTGCGTCTCACAAAGACACAGCGGTTGGAACCAAAGATCTCAAATTTGGACTCATCAGACCAAAGCACAGATTTCCACTGGTCTAATAATCCTTGTGTTTCTTGGCCCAAACAAATCTCTTCTGCTTGTTGCCTCTCCTTAGCAGTGGTTTCCTAGCAGCTATTTGACCATGAAGGCCTGATTCGCACAGTCTCCTCTTAACAGTTGTTCTAGAGATGGGTCTGCTGCTAGAACTCTGTGTGGCATTTATCTGGTCTCTGATTTGAGCTGCTGTTAACTTGCGATTTCTGAGGCTGGTGACTCGGATGAACTTGTCCTCAGAAGCAGAGGTGACTCTTGGTCTTCCTTTCCGGGGTCGGTCCTCATGTGTGCCAGTTTCATTGTAGCGCTTGATGGTTTTTGCGACTCCACTTGGGGACACATTTAAAGTTTTTGCAATTTTCCGGACTGACTGACCTTCATTTCTTAAAGTAATGATGAACTGTCATTTCTCTTTACTTAGCTGATTGGTTCTTGCCATAATATGAATTTTAACAGTTGTCCAATAGGGCTGTCGGCTGTGTAGTAACCTGACTTCTGCACAACACAACTGATGGTCCCAACCCCATTGATAAAGCAAGAAATTCCACTAATTAACCCTGATAAGGCACACCTGTGATGTGAAGACCATTTCACGTGACTACCTCTTGAAGCTCATCGAGAGAATGCCAAGAGTGTGCAAAGCAGTAATCAGAGCAAAGGGTGGCTATTTTGAAGAAACTAGAATATAAAACATGTTTTCAGTTATTTCACCTTTTTTTGTTAAGTACATAACTCCACGTGTTCATTCATAGTTTTGATTCCTTCAGTTAGAATCTACAATGTAAATAGTCATGAAAATAAAGATGTTAGGTGCCGCCTCCTCCTGTCCCTGTCTGTGTGTGTTTTTCCTCTGTTTTCCCCTCCCCCTTGTGTTGTCCTTTTGCTTTGTAGGCTGGGCGTGGCAGGCTCATCTCCCTCACCTGTCCCACTCACGCACCTGGTTCTCATCCTGTCATCATCCCATCAATTTACCGCCTTTATATTCCTGGTCCAGACCTCCACTCATCGCCAGTTCGTCGTTTACCAAGCGTGGTAACTACTCGGCTCTCTTGCTAGTGTTTGCTATTTTCTTCTGCATATTTTGTGATTTTCGGATTTTCCTGTTTTCCTCAGACCCTGCCTCTCCGTGCCCTGCCTGCCTCTCCGTGCCCTACCTGCCTCTCCATGCCCTGCCTGCTCCTCCTTGCCCTGCCTGCTCCTCCTTGCCCTGCCTGCCTCGTCCAGCCTCGCTGGTGGATCTCCCGTGTTTTCCTGTTCTTGTTTTTGTCCACTAGTCCCTTATTAAACTGTGTTCCTTTTTCTGCACTCCGCCTTGTGGGTCCAGTTTTTCCGGTGCTTCAAGCCTAACAAAAGAAAACACGTGTGTGTATATATGTATATATATATGTCTGTGTGTGTGTGTAAATATATATATATATATATATATATATATATATATATATATATATATATATATTTCCTAAAATCAAAGTAAATAAGTAGAAACTCTGTGGCTGAGAAGTATGTCATGCAGTATACTTTTTTCAACAAAATGACCTTGGATTTCAAAAGCTTTTGAAGAAAATATGTAGACCATTGATTACATTCTGTGGAAAAAAAGTTTGATTTCTTTTTTAATTGGCAATTAAAATTTAAAATATTGGTAAATGGACACATTCTACCAGGAGTAGTGGTTGTTTTGATATCTGGCATTTATCCAAAGTTACAATTTGACAATTTTTGCCCAGAGGAATGGCAGAACTGATGTTCTGCTGAGAGTACACATGGTCCTCAGGGCTCTCATCGCAGTTACTTATTTTTGTAGCATATCTGCACATCTTGCCTTGTGCTTCTTAACCTCCTATATCAGTGTGCCACTCCTCCCAGCTTTGTGCCAATCCAAGCCATCAAAGTACTGCATGAATAAACAAAGGATGTTTCCAGGTCATCAAAATTCCAGTTGTTCATAGCGCTGCTTTCAACTGTCTTTTCTTACCCACCAAAAAAAGGCCTGAAACTGTATCTTTGTTTTGTTGCACCATGGTGAGTTAAAGCAATGTGGAAGTTTAGTGACACATTTGCCTGTATATGTTCTTGAGCCCAATGTAATTTTATATTCTGATACTCAGGTTCACCGCGAACTCCACTGTCGAACACAAATCTTATTTTTTTTCACCTCTTCATTCATTCAAAAAATGGCCCTTAGAGGTATAACTAAAATATGAACATGTTACAAATTTGACAAGGAACATGGCCCTTCATAGGTTTCTGGAATCCCACTCCTCACCTGCCCCTGAATGCAACCCTGGTAGGTAGCTGTGGTGAGGTAGCAGCTCCAACCGCGGACCCCTTTCCCAATTCGGAGCCCACAGTAGTGTGGGCTAGTGTGGCAGTTTTGGGGAAAATTGTTGCATAATATGATAGATATGAACACCTTTGCATTAGGCCAAACCAGTGGACTGGAAAACAGGAAACAGGAGCAGGCGCACCGGACCCCAATGTGTGGAATGTTCTGAATACACAAACTCCCACCACACATACTCCTCGATGCACACACATACACACACATACACACACCCACACACACGCACACATACACATGCACGCACATTTCTTGGTGAGACCTTCATGGGAACACTGACATCCTGTTTTGTTTTGAAGATTTGGGAGGTTGGTGAGTGCCTGATCATGTAGGCTGGAGAGACTGGCACTATATAAACAGATGCATGTAAGAATAACCAGCACTTTGGCTGTAGTTTCCGTGTATGCTGTGTGTTTTCAATAAATAGTCCCGTAAGGCTGTCTTAACAAGGTGTCTTAACAAGGTTAAGACACTATGTTTTTTCACTATGTGTTTTTCTATGGGCAGCTTTCCCTCCGCCGTGCACTTTAGTTGTTGGGCTCCAGTTGGGTACAGAAAGTAGGCTGAATTCCCATTCCTACTCTCAGACTCAGATTGGTAAGTAAGGTGCTTTGTAGGACCTGCGGTAAATATTTACTCACTTATTGTAGTACTGTAGGATAACCTATCATGTATGTTTGTTCATAGGTTCCTGCAGCTGCTGTTTTTGCCTCCCAATAGCAATTATCAATCAATGCTGTGACTGTGTGTGTGTGTGTGTGTGTGTGTGTGTGTGGTGATTATTTGCACCCCCTGACACTTGATCCCCTTAATCTGTCCCCCCATTGGCGGCCTCAGGCACCACATGGTTTTAATTAGTTGTCAGTTGTATTATTATAGTCTATGAATTCCTAATTTATTTAAAGAATTGTATATTTGTAATGAAACACATTTTCTTACATACATACTCGTATTTTAGCTTGCCTTGATTTCTTTTGTTTTAACCCATTTTTTTAAGCATTTGCCAGGCTCTTGCACTAAACTCATCAGTAAATAATTTGCATTTGGAATCACGTCTCTGTCTTTCTTGATGAACAAGCTTGTGAAAGTGTCCGGGCTGATAACAGCATCTTGGCATTTTAACCTTGAAGTCTTTAAGTGCAATTCTAAGTGGAGTGCCATTGGTTTCTCCCTCACCACTCTGTCACACAAACTGATTCAAAGTGTATCACACAAGTAGGCAGTGGTCAGACTTTTCTTTTTTACGCTGACCACTTCATTTTCATAATGTAGCTCTTTGAATGAGAAAGTGGATCTGATGATGTGGTGAACCAAAAATGTAGAGGCCACTGAATTCCCTGTTGACAGTTTACAGCTGAGCAGCCTGTATTAGAACTTAAGTACAGCTGCTGCAACAGGCTACTGGGCCCAAACGTCAGTAATCACAGTCAGGGTTTGTTTTAGGTAGTTAAATAATAATTCATATTTATGCATACACATACACATGTTGTATTTGTGTTTCCTGCTCACTTACCTAAACCAATAAGTGTCGCTCCCATCCAAAGAACTTCAGCTGAAACTGAAGCCAGTGACAGAAGAGCTGCTGGTACTTTTCCATACTTTATTTGGAAAGGATCCAGCATGGTCACATATTTTCTGTCTCTCATTGGCTTGGCAAAAAAAAGGCCACCTTAAAATATAAACAGATTTGCATTTTATTAACAATAGTTATTTTGTTGTTGCTGAACCACTGTTATGTTTTGTTTTGTTTTGTTTTGTTTTGTTTTAAGAGTTGTTTAAAAGGTAGTTTTGGTGGTGCCTAGACTTGTGGAAACAAACCTGATCAAGCATCATTCTTTATTTCAGTGTTATAATGTGTCACACATAATGACAATGCAGACGATTTATAAAAGTCATTGAGTTGATGATGGTTTTCAGTAGAGGTGCATGATATTGACAAAGTTTCATGTTGATTGTTATTTCCTTGGCAAAAGTGATTTTGATATTCACAAACCTATGGAAAAATGCTTTATCTCTAATCTCTAAATATGTATTTTAAGTATCACAACAACTTGCGTCAACAGAACATGGAATATGTCATACAGGACAGCTCCCAACTGTGAGTGCATGGCAGGGCGCTGCTGGAAAAGAGCATACGTGCTCAGCATGGGTAAATAAAAGGTTAAAAACTATAACTACAGCATAAGAATTGACTCAAAATAAATCTGTGTATTTCAAAATACACATGATATACTGTATGAGTTTCACTTTGATGAAGATAGGCTGATGACTCCAATAGATTTCAAGGGCTCTAGTTTCCCGGCGCAGCGCGGGGTGGCGCAGTGAGGCGAACCCCGCGCAGAGCTAGTTTCGACCGGCGAAACGGCAGAGGCGGACAGTTTCCAAGTTTCGCAGGCGGAGGTTCGCCGAGATGGGAGTGGCGGCGCAGCGGGGGGAGGTGCCGACAGATTCGGCTTGGCGCAGTGACAGTTTCGTGCCAAAAGGCTTCGCCGAGGTGCGCCAAAAGCTCGCCATCTGAAACCACGTCTACTTTCAGCGCAAGGCGGAGCGGAGCCGGCGCAGTGGAAGTTTGGCTGCCTGGCGCACATCACCAAAACCTCACAATCAGCACAAACGGTGCCAATCTCCTTTGATCTGACATCAGCTGTGACGGGACAGTTGATATGGAGATATATGTATGTGCTGATTGTGATCGTAGCATTGAATAGTGTTTTTTTCGGTATTTATTGCATTGTACATGTGCCTGACATTCCGGAAGCCTGCCTGTGAGGTTTTGGTGACGTGTCCGCACAGCTCGCCGGTCTCCGCTCCAAGCCTGTCTCCTGAGCTCCGCTCCGCCTGCGGCAGTAGACCTCCATGTCAGCTGTGTAAACTTTCATTACGCCTTCACGCAGCGCATTTTAAAGGCAAGGACAGGGGCTCATTTGATTGGTTACATGTGAATCGGCTGTGTCAAACCCACTCCACGCCTTCTCTCCTCCCCTCCGCCGGTAGGAGGGACGGCGGAGTACTTGCGCCACCGAGAACGGCGTGCCAAACTTGGAAAATCCGCCTGGCCACACCCAGTTGGCGAAGCGCATCTGCGCTACGCCCCGCCTCGCCAGGTCTGCGAAACTAGAGCCCCAAGTCTTTATGCTAAGCTAACAGGAAATGCTGCCAATAGGAACCAAACCGCTGGACGTACAGAGGTGAAAACAGGAGTATTTGCTCACTGGAATATGGCCCATCATTAAGTCCCAGAGTCCGCTCATGTGATGCGTGGAGAATGGTCACTAGTAGTTGAGGTGGATACACCACCATGTTGGAGGTGTGGCAACGACATAAAACCCTCAAAGAGTGTGAAAAGGTAGCACTTTCCAAATTGTCAAGTCAAGGAGGACAAAATACTCACATTTCACCTGTTTATTGGTTCCCATCACATTTTCACACTCTTTGAATATTGGATTTTGGGTTTCGCATTCCCCTGAAAATCATTTTGTTGAAGCACAACCTTCTTGTCCAACCAACATAAAACACTGTATCAACATCATCACTGGTGAAAAAACTAAAATCTATGTATGTGAAATCATACAGTACAACAACATTTTGGAAAAGACCAAGCATATTAATCTTACATTTGACTTATCTGATTCTGATGTCCTGTCTACTGTGCAGTATGGATTGTGGGCTATTACTGTTGTCACTGGTGCAGCTGGTGCTGTTTCTGTTTATATTATATGTTTTACTGCAACTGTGGAGGCATTTATGTGTGCAGTGTTGAGTCCAAGACAAATTTCCCCATGGGGGAACATATATTGTCTTGTCTTATCTTGTCTTGTCTTGTCTTCCCCTCCGTTTGTGCACATGGAGAGTTTTCTGTATCAGGTTATTCCAAACCAGTTATTAGGGAGGATGCTTGGACTACAGAAACTTTTGATATTAAATCTATATGAATACAGTATTCTACTACCACTACAGTGAAGTGTATGTGCAGAAGGATGGAGGAAACATGATACAAATCTATGTTCTGTCTTTCAAATATCGTTTCCCCACACAAACCTTTCACTTGGCTTTAAGCATCATGGAATCACATTTAAAATCATGGAGTGTGTGGAGAATAAAAAATGTGTCCTTAGTTCAAATGAGTGGCAGATTTTAAAACATCTCCATTTTTCTTGAAGAGTAATGAAACCTCAAACTCAAACAAGTACTGAAACAATATGAAGCCTTTAAAGATGATTCTATTTTGAAAGATTTATGCATGGGACATGTAGGGTAGTCCTGTCACTGAAACACATTTTTTCCAGTTCCTTCCTTTTTCTTCGTCTCCCTTGAGTATCAGAGGACTGTTGTCGATTTTAGGCAATGGGACATACTTGTTTCTTTTGTACCTCAGTTACTACTCAGCTAGGAGAAATATGGATTGTATATTTGCTGCCCACAGCTGTGAGTATGACACAGTGAGGACTGTCACTCCTTAGAGAAGGCTTCTGTCACAGGCCTATATTACATTTCCTCTCATGTTGACAGACCTACCAAGAATAAAACTGGCTATAGTTGCTGCAGGGTAGCTTACAGCCCAGATGAGGCCCATAGAGGGAGTGTATACTGCCTCTGCTATTGCAGTAATGAAGGCTCCTCCAATCCAGGTAGCTGAAGGATGAACACACACACACACACACACACACACACACACACACACACACACACACTTTTCAAAAGCACTTCACAGCTATCATTTTCAGTACAAATTTGTCACCCTGCCAGTGTTAGTGTCTTGTTTTACCAACTGAAGGAAGTCCTAAGTAAAAATACAAAATGTGTGTTTAAACAACAGAAACATTCAAACGTGGCTCTCATTTTACTCACCTGTCATGGTGAAGAGTCCCACCACCCAGTTGATGTCTCGGTTTGCTAGAAGGATTGTCTCCATTTTGTTGCCTTGGCTCTTTTTCTTCTCTCTTTTTGTTTTAAAAGCAGCCCAGATGCCAATACCGAGGACCAGCAAGTAGAAAAACACCATCGCTATCACTCCTGGGATGTTGAGAGCCATGGTGGACCAACTGTTGGATGACTGGCTTGACTGGTAGCTGAGGTTTTACTGACTGAGCAGCTGACCAGCTTCACCTTCATTCCTCACACAGGAATGAAAGTGAAGGAGGAGAACAATACAGATGGAGAACAAGAAAAACAGGCCTTCCTAGAAATCATGGGCATAGGATTCATTTCATTTACTGATAGGGACAATCTTTAAGTGTTTGTCAGGCAACCAGTACTCACATAGTTTGGGTCTGTGTGGGTGTGTTTATTTGTTGTCTGTCACATGTCTGTCACACATAAAGAGTTTGACTCTGCAAAATATTTGCTTTATTTGGTATATATTTGCCTATATAGCTTTCCAAAAATATGGATATTTTCTGGTTTTAAGAAGACCCTACAAAACCCTATTTGAAAGGGTCTGTACTTCAGTGTGTTTTGGTCCAGGCTGGTTTGACTCATCCACCATGTCCATGTCACTACAGATAAATTGACCGTCACTTGCCTCCTGACCAATCTCACACTCACTGCCAACAAGTTACAATTAGGTCCATAAGTATTTGGACAATGACACAATATGTATGGTTTTGCCCTTGCACAACATCACAGTGGATTTGAAATTGAGTAATCAAGATGTGATTGAAGTGCAGACTTTCAGCTTGAATAAAAATATGGCATTAACCCTATAAAGCCTGAACTATGAAAGAATTGGCAGAAAATTCCATTTTTTAAAAAAATTGAACCCTTCATTTACTCCTATAACAAAAAAAAATACATATATATAAATATATATATATATATATATATATATATATATATATATATAAATATGTTATTACACGACCTTTCTGGTGTATGATATATGATATGTACTTGAAGTGCCAATAGTATGGTCCAGGGTGAACAGGGGAAGTGTTCAAAGGTATACAACAGTATTTTGGTCAAGTATTGATTAAACTGAAAATGAAACATGGAATTGAAAATGTGTATCACATATGATACAAATGGCTTTATAGGGTTACCTGTTTAGTTTTATACATTGTCACCCCATTTTGAGAGGCTCAAAAGTCATTCAACAACCTAGACATAACATACATGACTGTAATTATAAAGATTATATTGAATATTTGGAGGAAAATCCTTTGCAGTCTATGACTGCCTGAAGTCTGGAGCTCATGGACAACATCACCAAATCCTGAGTTTCCTCCCTTGAGATGCTCTGCCAAGCCTTTACTGCAGCTGCCTTCAGGTGCTACTTGTTTGTGGGTCTTTTGGCCTTCAGTTTGGTCTTCAGCAAGTGAAAAGCAGCTCAGTTGGGTTGAGGTCTGCAGACTGACTTGGCCATGAAAGAATATTCCACTTCTTTGCTTTTAGTAACTCTTGGTATTTTCTTCTTCACAGTGTTCTAAATAGTTTTCTTTAAATAGCATTATTAGTTAATTTACTCCGTTTTTTGGAAAGCATTGTCGGTGTGTGTGTTGGTCAGAGTGTGTGTCAGTCTCGGCACCAGCTGACACAGTGAACTGTTTTCTGGGCTCAGCTCTTGGGTTTGCGGGGCTGTGAAATGAAAGGTGTCTTGGGGACTGGATTTAAGGTGATTCAAAAATTTGAGTGCTTTCTTTCGAAGCGTGTATCTGCCTAATTCTGCTCTGCATACATTTGTGGGTGTTTTTCTGTGTACATGTAAAATGTGTCTGCAGAATTCTGCATGTCAGACCCGTATTCAAGGGTGGGCTTTAGGGGGCTGTGCCCACCCTGATCATCTCCTGGGCCCACCCTGAATGAATAACGATGAAAAGCTTTTTTTTTTTTTTTTTTTTTTTTTTTTTTTTTGACACGAAACGTTTTACTACTGTCTCTTTAATTTAAATCCTTTTTCTCTCTCTCTCCCTCTTTAAGTTAAATCTCCATCACATTAAATCTCTGTGATGACTCCCGGGCTATTCTGCATGTTATTGGCTTACCTGATATTACTTTAACCAATCAAAGTCCTCTTGCCTAAAACCTGACCAATCCTAACCAAGGAAATCACCGTTGATGGTCGCGTGCCGCATGAGGGAGGGGAGAGAGTGAGGGAGAGAGACTTAATGTCAGTCTGTTAAAAAAAATTGTTCGGAGTGAATTAATTACAAATATGGATGCCAAACAATTTTAAAATTATTTTAGCGATAACAATGCCGGCCACTTAGCTGTGAGTGAGCCCTAAAGAGGCAGGGAATGAGCATTTGAAGTCGGTTGTATAGTCGACTATAACGCAAGATTACGGTGACGGTCTGGACTTCCTTTAGTTTTCTGTCTGCTAGCTAGCTAGGAGCTACAGACACCACAAAGCTACACTATTGCTGTGTCTCAAATCGCGCACTTCTGCACTTACACTTAGTATTTTGAGTGCATAAGTGCGTTCACACTGGAAATATTAATAAAATACTAACAAAATTAAGTGCACTGTAAATGCCCGGATGTACACTCAAAACGGTCAAAAAATTGAGTGTGGAACGATGGACACTTATCACCCTCACGGCACCACTGACCGGAAGTAGCTAGCTAAAAAAGCTGAGTTTACTTTTCGTTTTAAGACTGTTAATATGTCACTTTATTAAGTTTTAATTTATTTTCAGGCGAGAAAGTAACTACGTAGATTTCAAATATGTGGTCAGTTTGTCCAAATAACGTCTGTTTTGAAAATTGTTTCGACGTTTTCGGATAACTCTCAAGCTAGCGATTGTGCAAAGTACAGTCACTTCCGGTTGTTTACAAAAATAAAAACCTAATACATTAGAAGCAGTGGTGATGCTTTTATTTTGAAGATAGGATGTGTACACGTCTACTTCTGGATAACTTTACCACCGAAAACCAAAGCCGGCCGCGGCTCCGGTCGACATTAGACGGACCAGCCGCGGCTCCGGTCGGCATCAGGCGGGCCGGCCGCGGCTCCGGCTGGTACCGCGCCCACCCGGTCGGGTCTGCCAGATCTGACAGGTGAGCGACCGGTGCCGCGGGGCTCGCCTGATGCCGACTGTGGCGATCGTCATTTCCGGTAAGTGCACAACGGGAAGTGCGGCAATTGAGACACCCTTCACTGTCAAAATTCGCGCACTGTGCCGGTAAGTGTACTGTCAGCTAAGTGTACTTACAGACAGTGCGCGATTTGAGACACAGCATATGTCTAACGTTACCTATATGACTGCGTGACTGCTTCCAGGCAGAAGGTAGGCTACGTTTACCTACTTTGCTACAGAGTGCACTGACTGGGAGCTTGGCTAGCTCTGTCTCTCTCTCTCTCTCTCTCTCTCTCTCGCTCTCTCTCTCACTCACCCTCTCTCTCCCTCGTGTGTGGTTGATCAATTTTGTCGTTTCATTCAAATGGTTGAATACACAGGATAGAAATAACTGTTTGTGTGCAAGTTTAGAAATGGATATTTTGTTAATTGAATTGTTTGTTATTGTTCTTTATTTTTAAAATGCTGCAAATCCTGTGTTGTTGAGAGATACAGGTGAATCTATTGATTGGCGTGATGTGACTGTTGAGTAAACCCTGTTGAGACTGTTGAGTAAATCCTGTTGAGATGCAGGTGAACGTGAACCACTACGTCATACATGATACAGGCCATGTTGGCGTGATCACTGTTTTTATTATTTGTAATAATGTGATTATACAACTATTACCAACAAAATAAAATGTATAATCTAAATGTATCCATACTGTGGGCATTTTGCTCTCAAAATATAAAAGTTTTTTGCTAGTATTCTCTCCGTTTCAGCGGAAATACATGAGATCTGACTATAACTAGTCTTTGTCAGCCAGCCAACTTGGGCTTATCATGTTTTCTAGACATTGTGATTCGCCAAAACTGAATAAATACCACACACAGTAACACAAAACTGCTTTGCTAGCTCAATCAAGTTGTAACTAGAATATCCACTGGAAAAAATATTTTTTTCATGGACTGATAGATACTTCTGCCGACTTCTCATTTTTAATCTAACAGGTGCCGTGACAACGACTCAGAAGCACAGCTGATCTTTATTTACAACAAACTTATATTAACAGTTATATTTCAATATAGGCTACTGCCTTCCAGTGTCGGCACCAGAACAAACATCTATCTTTTAATAAACTCACTCAGGGTGTGTCACTCCAATTTAACGTCAGCTCTGATTAATGTGGCTAAGCAGCAAAAGTAATGACAGTATCCAGTCACATTAAGGCTGAGCAGAGTTATATAATTTCAACCCCACCTTTCCGGGGCTTTTGCTAATCACCTTTTCAGGCTGTTATCAATTTACCTCTGAAATAAAGATGACAGTTTTCACAGATGTGTTGATTTATTAAATGTTTATTTCAATGTACAGATGCAAAAAAAATTGACAAATTAAATAAATCAGTGGCCTAGGAAACAAATTAATAACGATTAATAGGCTAATTAATAACTGATAACATTAACACATAAGAGCATTAATAACTAACTAACAAATAACTAACATTAATAACAAGAACAAAGTTATAGCCTGCACATCTCTGTAGAAAGTCTTACATGTAGTGTCCGTGGTGCTGTTTTTCCGGTAGTTTTGTAGACATTTGACGGCCCAAGACGTTGACCGGGCCGTACTGGCGTTATTTCCTGACCTCTCCAGCTGATCCAGCTCTTCACTCGTCACTCTCACATATCTCTCCTTTTTCTCTTCTGTCTTGTCTTCCTCGTTCAGCCATTTATCCAAACTTAGGTCGCCAAATAAATCAAAATTGACAACAAAATGGTCCATCATACAGGCTAACAAAGCTGACAGCGGCTTTTGACGCAGGTTTCAGTGAAACGTTTTGTGTTGCCATGGAAACCACATGGACTCAGGCAATAAGATGTAGGCGGAGTAATATTTTCAATGATGAGGTATTTTTAGGGCCCACTCACATTGGCAAGTTTGAGCCCGTATCGTGCTAAAGCCAAAACTCCCCCCTCCCCAGTCCGCGGCTGGCCTGCACTCACATTACCTAAAGCCCAAACGCGCCCAAGCACGATTGCCCCCGGTGTGCACGTCATCACATTGAAATACGACAACAGGCATGGCCCGACGTCATTATAAATCAATGTAGTTCAAATACATTCATCATGTCTTCCTTTTAACTAAAAAACGTTTTTGGTCCTTTTAATCAGACATGGGATGTTTATTTACCTTGACAGTTTCGGAGGTAACTTCCTCCTTCTTCAGAAAGGTCCAACTGACAGCCGGAGCGGCACCTGGCAGATCCGGCAGACCGGGTGACCGGGTGGCCGCACACCGCGCGGTGCCGCGGCAAGTGCCAGCCGGTGCCGACGTGGTGCCGGCCAGCACCAGGTCTGCTGGATCTCCGCACACAGACTGCTGTACTTTCATTATAAACCGACTTTTGTTCATACGCGGTTGCAGCAGCACAACGGACAATGACACAGACAACATGGTTGATTATTGATTGCGCAACGCAACCATTCGCCGGTAATCAAGCTGTGCACATTAAACAATTTTGCAGAGGCAGGAGGAAAGTTGCATGATTTACGTCCGCGCACTGCGTGCGTGACCGTGCATGTGCTTGTGTATGCGCCCGTACCGCGCTGAAGCACACCCCCTCCAACCGTGCCAGAGCGGGGGAAGTGTACTGTATTCAAGCACGATACGGAGCGATCACACTGGTCAAAGAATCCGGATTTTAGGGGCAATCGTGCTTGGGCGCGGATCAAACTTGCCAGTGTGAGTGGCCTCTTAATTTGAGCACGGCTAGCATTTTGAGCACATTCTAAACATCTGATTGACCAATCAGACTGCTTGGTTGGATCTACCTGTTGTATAATAGATATTTCATATGCATGCGCTATGCAATTTGAGTTCTGCTGCGTTAATTGGCCCTTGGCCATGCCAAGGACCCCACCATACACAGACAGACAGACAGACAGACAGACAGACAGACAGAGAGACATTTATGTTGAAACTCCCTGATGCTGTTATGGTTATATCAAGGTAGGATTAACTCATACTATGTTCAATGATGTGGTTAATTAAACTAAACTGGTTTCTCTTCTCCAGACATCTGGGATGTTTTTGAAAAATCATGACATCAGTTTTTTTTGTTTTTTTTTTCATATTTACTGCCAGGGCCCAGTTCTGACAGAACTTCTCTATGTTCAGCTGTTGCTGTAGTCCTTGTTCAGAAGGAGACAGTAGAACAAGTCATCAGCATGTAACAAACACTTGCCCTCGCTGTCTAGGAGGGAAAGGCCAGGAGCAGCGCACTGATCCAACTGAGCAGCAAGATCATTTATATACACATTAAATAAAGTTGGACTCAAATTGCAACCCTGATGAACACCTCATCTCTGGGTGAAGGATTCGGTGTGTTTGTTTCCAATTTTAACAGTGCACCTATTTTTCAAATACATTGATTTAACTAGATCATATATTTTGCCCCCATACAGAATCAGAATCAAATTTCTTGTCATCATACATGTAGTACAACGAAATTAGAAGCAACGCCTTAAAGTTCACATATACACACACACATTAAAGCCCACATTCAGTCCATCATTCATAATATTACACATAAAAACACATTAAAAATCCACATTCAGTCCATCATTCATGATATTGCACAGTGTTAGGAGTATAAATAAATAATAAAATAAATAGTGTATGATAAGTACAATTGCAGCAGAAAAAGGTTAGTGCATGTATGTGTCACACCCGGGTGGCCGTCTAAAGCCTAAAAACAACGCTAAAAAATAAATAACCTAAAAAAAATGATAAAACCTAAAAACAATCGTCAACGCCACCTAGGAGGGAGCCTAGGACTCTAAAACAGGTTCGTTTAAAATCAGGACGAGCAGAGTATTAAAAATAACGAACTGAGAATAAAATACACAAGAAAGAGTTTATTTACAACGTGAACCCAACCCCACAGTCACCATAGATCTGGGAGATTTCAAATGTCTCCCCTCTTCGTCCATGCAGTCCTCGCGAGGATGTCGGGTCCGGACACCACACCAATCCTCCAGGTCCGCTATGACACCTACCCTGTGGAAAACAGAGGACAACTCGGCGAGTATGGGGTTCGACTATCTTAGCGGGTGTCAGTGCTAGCCTCATAGGGAAGCGCAGGCCGCCATACATTGGCAGGGTACTCACACATTTCCTGGGTCATAGTCTTAGACTAATGACCCAGGCCGGAGTAAATCGGCGTTGGCGGAACGACTGCAGCCCGGTTGCGTCGTACGGGGAAACCCCTCCTCCGTCTCGGCCGCTGACACAGCTCCTGCCGACCCAACGGTATCGCCCGCTTCCACTGCCTGCGCCAACCGCCTTCCTCCTGAATGTGTGCTCCCGTCCCTGCCCCGGTCGCTTCCGCCGCAGCTCCCGCTTCCCACGACGCCGCCTGGACCGCCTGGCCTCTCTGGCCGGCCGACACCTCCTCCGTTCCCTCAGCTTTGCGACTCTGCCTCTGGTCGGCCGAGGCGGCCACCTCGGCCACCTGGCCCTCCGGCCGCCGACCACCTCCCGCTAGTCTAGCCAGTCTCCCGTTTGTCCTTCCGGCCGGGCTTTTCACCCTGCCGCCCCGCAGGTGAGGCCCACCTCCACGGCCCTGATTGGCCGCGGGAATCCCGTCCTCCTTCCCCAGTGGCTGAGCTCATCTGCCCCCCAAACACTCAGGTGCGGGTAATGTTCTAATCAAACTATCAATTACAGAAGTGTGAAAGTAAAACAAGCATGCAAATAAAACCAGGAATAAAAACACAATACATACAAATTCAACTAAACAAAATCATGCATAATAAAATCATAAAAGCATGCATAACTACCACAAATAAAACCATACAACACACTTCTGCCCTCTGACATATGTGTTCAACAGGGTTATGGCTTTAGAGAAGAAGCTGTTTTTGAGTCTGTTTGTCCTTGATTTTATGCATCTGTATCGCCTCCCTGAGGGCAGGAGGTCAAACAGGGATGACTGGGATGTGTAGTGTCCATGGCAATATTTTGCACCCTGTTCAGGCGCCATGTGCTGTAAATGTCAGTCAGGGAGGGGAGGGGAGCGGCCAATGATCTTCTGGGCTGACTTTACAACCCTCTGCAGCTTCTTCCTGTCTGCCTCAGAGCAGTTGCCGTACCACACTGAGATGTAGTATGTGAGCAGGCTCTCAATGCAGCATCTGTAGAAGGTCTCCAGCAGGCTGCCATCCAGGTTGTTCCTCCTGAGCACCACAACATAGAAGTCTGTAATAGAGCTCTTCATGCCAAACAGAGTCAAAACCTTCTTGAAGTCAATAAAACAACTGAATATTTTACCTTTTTTTTTTTTGTTTTGTTTTGTTTGGTGTACGTGTTTGTTAATTAGGGTGTCTGGATGGTGCAGTGTTTTGGGAGGAATCCAATTTGATTTTTACTCAAGATAGAGTTTTCATCAAGGAAACTGAGTATTCTTTTATTTAGGATACTACAGAATAATTTATCTAGACAACTGACATAGATGCCACAGTAGTTGCTACGATCTGATTTGTCCCCACTCTTATGAATGGGGGAAATGAGCCCTTTGCACCAGATATCAGGAAAACATCGTGACTGACGTACAACATTGAAAAACTTCAACAGCGCACCCTGCATCTCTCGGGTAATGTATTTGAGCATTTCATATTTAATGCTGTCTGGACCACAAGCTTTCCTTGGCTGGAGAGATTTTGTTTGTGTGGTCCATTCTCCCCAAGTAATTGGGAAATCAAGAGGGTTTTGCTTGTCTTTTATTGTTTCTTCTAATATTTGGAGTTTTCTTGTATAATACATTGGTCTGGATTAATTTGATTTATTGGTATGTCTGTCTTTGTACAGATTTTCAAAATGTGCTCTCTGGATGTCACCATTTTGGATAGGGAGTGTTTGTGGTTGCTTGGTGTTGCCAAAAAAAGCTTGGCACAACAATGGAATGCTGAGGAGCAACTTGGCCGCAAGTATGTAAGACTTGAAGTAGACAGGATGGCACCAGAACAAACCTCTCTCTCCTGTCAGCTGATGACAAAAAAACTGGATGATTTGTGAGTGGAAAAGCATGTTATGTCAAAACAAACTGGGCAACAGTATCAACTCCTGAGCCCTTCCTACCTGTTGTCAACAGCACAGGCTGCTGGTGTTGGTGTCGTTATGTGGGGAGTGTTTTCTGGGCTCACGTTAAGTTGCTTTGCTCTCAGTAAAATAATGGTGCTTTTCTACTAGTACCTACTTGGCTCAACTTAGCTTGACTCTACTCGCCTCGACACGGTTTTGGTGGTTTTCCATTACAATTGAGTACCACCTCCCCGTGAGTGGCGTTGTGGCGCACCGTCCATGTCCGTCTGGATTCTTTGGGCCACCACCAAGCACAGAAAAGTCTCCACCTCTTTATTTGACCACGGTACTGGTTTGCTTGCCATTTTTTGACTTTGCCAACTTCAGCGATGATCAATGTGCACGGTTGCTGTTGCTGTTTTTTTTTTTTTTTTTTTTTTTTTTTAAATGCCGGGTTTCGTTTTCTTGAAGGAGTCGCTCTCGTGTGTCATCAATCCCTGTCCAATCAGTGGCCTTCACGGCGTTTACGTCACATTTCGGCTCGACTCAGCTCAACTCAGCTCGCTTGGAACCCCGGCTGAGTAGGCCCCAAAATAGTACCTGCTAACAGGTACTACCACGTAATGGAAAAGATTACAAACCGAGTAGAATCGAGCCGAGTCGAGCCGAGTAGGTACTAGTGGACAAGCTCCATAACAGTCTAATGCCACAGCTCAATGTAAAGACTGGTGCTGACCAGAGCCCCTCCCAAGAAGCTCTTACAGCTAAAGTGATGGAAGAATCCATCTTTCGAAGCTTCATAAACCCACAAGGAGTTTCCAAAAACCATCTCCAATACAGACAGCCTTGAAAGTGATGTGAGATCTAGGAGTACTCCTGACCAACTGTAGATGTCTGAGGGTGTCTTAACAAGGACCAGCCAGGACCAGCTAACCTTGGGACATGGAAATCTACACTGGCAAACCTGCTGCTGGACAGCCTGACAGAAATCAGTGTGTGGTGCTTGAGCAGACAGAGGGTCTCTGTCAGCTCACTGAGACGCATGCTCTTGCATTCTACTGTCCCAAAAAACACCAAAACACCACTGAGGTCAAAAAGCCCCAAATCATCCTGAAGCACAACCAGAACAAAAAGTATTGCAGCCTGGAATCAGGGGAAGCATCAAAAGAGGAGGCTGCTCCCAGAGGCGCCTGGGAGAGAGCTGGTGACCTCTCTTACCAAACAACGCCTAGTTCCTACCCACACGCCAGTCCCTGCCAGCCTGGTTGTGAAAGTCCAGCAGGATGAAAGCTCTACCTTTGCAGCAGGTCTCCATCACAAGACTGGCCCTCCTGACCCATGAGGAAATCCTGGGCACAAGGAAATACACAATATCATTCAACAAGCTGGAGGAAACACTGGGGAAAAGGTTCTGCAGACATGACTCAAACAAGTATTAAAGCAGCTGAGAGACTTGTCACCACATGAGCTGTCTGAACAATCTGGTGATGAGTAGAAGGAGTGCTGTGGTTCTTATCTTGAAGTGCTGATGAGATGTTTGTCAGTGGGTGAGATGGTGAAGCAGGAGCCAGGGGACAAGGACAGAACCACACTCACGCCATACACACACACATGCTGGGTCTCAACTCAGGGACTGAAGCCTTTGATGGACACGATCTTCATGGTCCAGAGAGGCCACGTCTTTGGTAGGCCAAGAGGGCTGAACGGAGCATCTCTGAAATGGGACGGTCTGCTCTACAGAGGTTTGTTTGTGCAAATTTTCATTCATTAATTCATGGTTAATTTTCTAAATCAAATAATCATTTCCCAAGGCTTAATATTTATAAACAGAAGTCATGGCTTCATCTAACATGTAAAGAACTACATAATTGACAACATACATGATCATATATATACTTACATACATGCATTTACACTGCCTGGCCAAAAAAAAAGTTGCCACCAAAAAAAGGTCACACACCCTAATATTTCGTTGAACCGCCTTTAGCTTTGATTACAGCACACATTCACTGTGGCATTGTTCCGATAAGCTTCTGCAATGTCACATGTCATTATTTTTTCACCAAGATCTTGTATTGATGATGGGAGAGTCAGACCACTGCACAAAGCCTTCTCCAGCACATCCCGTAGATTCTCAGTGGGGTTAAGGTCTGGACTCTGTGATGGCCAATCCATGTGTGAAAATGATGTCTCATGCTCCATGAACCACTCTTTCACAACTTGAGCCTGATGAATCCAGGCAGTGTCATCTTGGAATATGCCCGTGCCACCAGGGAAGAAAAAATCCATTGATGGAATCACTTGGTCATTCAGTATATTCAGGTAGTCAGCTGACCTCATTCTTTGGGCACATAATGTTGCTGCACCTAGACCTGACCAACTGCAGCAACCCCAGATCATAGCACTGCCCCCACAGGCTTGTACAATAGGCACTAGGCATGATGGGTGCATCACTTCATCTGCCTCTCTTCTTACCCTGATGCACCCATCACTCTGGAACAGGGTAAATCTGATCTATCCTTCCAGTTTTTAATAATGCGTTGGACAACCCAATTTTAGTAGTTTCTGCAATCTCCTTAGATGTTTTCTCTGCTTGATGCATGCCAATGATTTGACGCTTCTCAAACAGACTAACATCTTTTCCACGACCACGGGATGTGTCTCTTGACATGGTTGTTTAAGAAATGAGAAGCTACTCATTGCATCAGTTGGGGTTAAGTTGCCAGCTGAAAGATAATAGCCTATGCGTTAATTATCCAATAGGAGGCTCTTACCTATTTCCTTAGTTAGGTGATGACTTTTTTTTTTTTTTTTTTTTTGGCTAGGCTAGGCTTTGGCTAAGTGAAGTCCCCACATAGCAAAATTGGTCTGGCCCAATTCTGGCCCACATAATGCACTTACACTCGGCCGACATACCGCAAAGAATGACGGCCCTTTGGTGGCCCAGATCTCATTTGCCAGAGCTGGCCCATACATTGGCCAGCACAAAGCCAGCTGCGGACACACTGCTGGTCCTGTTCTGGCCCCGAACAGTTTCTGCACTGGCACCAGATGTCAGCCTCAAGTATACCTTAATCAAGCCATGTAATAACCACACATGCCCTATTTGGCCCAGATTAAAAATGACTCAACAACGGTGGTACAATTATACAAATGACTTGTATTTATTTTGATATGGAACATGTTCTAAATAACAAGCAATTCATATTAAATGAGAATTCAATATGAATTGAACATTGAATATTGAACATTCAACATATGAATGAACACTGACTGCCTATGGCATCACTCCATGTACAAGGTAAACAGAATTTCAACACACAGGGTAGCAACACGATGTAACTTTGACCGCTAACCCTGGCTTCCAGACTTAAGGATGCACATTCATACTTGCATAAAACAACAATTTTAGTAAAACCGGGTCATATTTTACAGAGAAAATGTCCTTTGGTTTTCCCTCTGATGTCGTGCGACTGTTCTGCCTCAACTCTGTGGTTCACGGAGGTTCCTACAAGCTGCATGTCCGCTTCCTGCCAACTGAAGCAGCAGCTACAGCATCGGGACGACCGCGGGTCGGTTGCTACTGACAGAACCCACAGAATACTGTTACAACACATAACAGCTTGCAGGGACAGATGTGCACTGTGTGTTAAGTCACAAAGTTATTCCTTAATCAACAATATTCAGAAACTGTACAAGTGGATATAATAAGACCGTAAACATACCTCCTCTTTTCTCTCTTTTGCTCAAAGTAGCGCGCTCCAAAGTAAATATTCAGTTCTGTGCACGGGATTTACAACAGGAAGTAGCTACAGCCAATGAGAGCACAGGAAACGGAGTCACATGTTGAGAGTTGGCCAATGAGAGCGAAGGACACAGCCTGACACGTTCAGTGGCGACCGAGCGGTGGTTTTATTGGTTGGCTGTCAGGGAAACATCACGACCAATCAGCAGACAGTCTTTCAGGAATCAGGCAGTGAACGTTTTCTTTTAATATAAATCATATATTTAATATAATGATATTTCTCAACACAAAAACATGAAGTTGTCCTTGATAACTCAACAATAAGGTTAACAATAACTCAACAATAAGGTTCAGTTTTAATTATTAGGCTACTCATTCGATTCTTACGGAAGCCCTAAAGGGCCATACATAAATATATTTTATTTCCTCCGTTTTCTCGTGATAACGAGATAATTTTCCTCCGTTTTCCCGTGATAACGAGATAAATTTCCTCCGTTTTCTCGTGATAACGAGATAATTTTCCTCCGTTTTCCCGTGATAACGAGATAAATTTCCTCCGTTTTCTCGTGATAACGAGATATTTTCCCTCCGTTTTGAATGAATGAATGAAACGTGATAGGCCTGAGATTTCCATCATACGTGACATGTCATGCTGACTGACGTCTCCTTGGACACATAAAGCAGGGGTCACCAATCACGTGCCATGGAGGGCCGAAAGGCTGCAGGTTTTCATTCCAACCAAGACCTCCACCAGGTGATTTCACTGATCACCTCACCTTGTATCAGAAAGGAGGAACTAATCAGTGAAATCACCTGGTGGAGGTCTTGGTTGGAATGAAAACCTGCAGCCTCTCGGCCCTGCATGGCGCATGATTGGTGACCCCTGACATAAAGCATAAAGCTATTTCAGCCTGTGTCAGGCCTTGATTGAACAGATAAGTGATGCGGTGATCGATATTCTCCTGCTCCTCTGACATTGCTACACTGACTGATGTCTGCAATGCTTTAATAAACTAGACAATCGCTTTGTTTTCTCGATTTAATTATCTCGTTATCACGAGAAAACGGAGGGAAATTATCTCGTTATCACGGGAAAACGGAGGAAAATTATTTCGTTATCACGAGAAAACGGAGGAAATTTATCTCGTTATCACGGGAAAACGGAGGAAAATTATCTCGTTATCACGAGAAAACGGAGGAAATAAAAATATTTATGTATGGCCCTTTAGGGCTTCCGTAGATTCTGAGAAATAAAGTTTTTTGTTTTTTTTTTGTCAGTTTTGAAGCTCATTGTGTTGTGGATGTGTTTATCATTTTAAATTCACTTATTACTGTAAACTCTGAAAGACTCAACTGATTTAGGAGTGTATATGTATTTTGGGGTGGTGATGTGTGAGACAAGGTAGAAAAACATTTGAAAGGTAAGACTTTCTCTGGGCCACATAAACCCAACCACAATCGGCCCACATGTGGCATGCCGTCACATAAACAGTGCCATCAATTCCAGACCTGGCCCACATCCGGTTAACATACCACTTGCCATGCCAGCAGTAGCCCAGCAGTGACGTCTTAATGCCGAATCCGGGCCAGACCCATCTGCTATGTGGGTCAAGTTATGATGTCATAGAATAATCATAATTAGGTACCCCATGTTTTTGTTATTGCAGATCTCCCATTTTTTAGTCCTGATAAATTAAATAAATATGACTATCTAGATAAAATACACTTGGGCTCACCAACATGCATGCAAACAAAAAAGAGAAAATGCAGGATCAGAATGTAGGACAAGTTTAGAATATTTGGAACAAAAACACAAATGCATCTGTCTCTCTCTCTCAGTATGACAGAGTAAACATTACAGATAAAAATGTTATTACTATGTTAATAATGGTGGTGGTGTGGTGTGCAAACTGATCACCTAGTCTCTCACTCTCACACACACACAGCTTTGATGTGTGCTGGTTCTGGTGTGGACAGTCAGATGTTAGGTTGATTGTAATGACAAACACATTAAATTAAATATGACTTGGAAGCAGCACTAACTCTTATCTTTTTATCTTTCAAACCAGTTGGGCTACATAGAACACCTGCTGGGGAAATAAAAGCCTCTTGTTTGTGAGAACTGTCTCTTGGCAGAGGTCCAGCCAGCTCACAGCCAGGTCTGTGAGTGACTGGTTGGGCTTCTCTGTGAAGTAATCAGTCTTCAAATGAAATGAGACACAGCTACAGTGAGACAGACTCTGGGAGGAAGAGACAAAATGACACAGAGGAATCACAGATTCACAGCTCCAGTTGTGACTCCTGGAAAAGTGGTAGAATTTGATGGAAATGAGGTTTATTGATAAATGAGGTTTATTCATAAATCCCCAACAGAAGTGTCAAGCTAGTCAGTTGGAATGAAGTCGGCCAAAAAGGTGTAACAGAATTGGATGACAGTTTATACTTAATGCTTTATCAAGTTAACAGCGCCTGGGTCAGGTGGACCCAGGAGGACCACAGGTGTGGATCTCGCTGGAAGACAAGAGGAGGCTTACAGGGCTTTTCCATTTCTCTCTTTTGTCTCCTCATCTCCTCTCACCTCAATTCTCTTGCCTTGTCCCAGAAATTGATCTCAGTACGCCATCTTGAGGATGTCTCAGTTCCTAAAATGCATCTGGAGTAGATAGGAGCAAGGAAAGAGGAGTGTCTCTTGGAGTGGTCTCATAAAAACTGCGGGGTGCTCTGAAGTAACACACAATATGTTTGACCTGCAATGCTGACAACAGAAATCATACTACACACATGAAAATTTTCACCCCTTGCCATTTTGGTTTCGCTCAAACTGACTCCAAGAGGCCAAAGTTGTTGAAGAGGATAGTTGGTGACAGGAAACCAGTGAAGTACATGAGGCAAAGGCCTTATGTATTTCACTGGCAGGTTTGTGTTACTACAGCCAGGAAAATCACAAATGTGCATCATTTTTGTTTTTCTTCTCTGGCAATAAACTTCTCTCTAGCTGTCTAGCTCTCTCAGGTCACAGTGGTCGCCATCCAAGCACGTTTGCTTTGAAACAGCAGATAGAACGGGCATGGCTATCACCCAGCAGGAGTACACACTAATACTGATGGAGTTGGTTTTGTGTTAGAAATGTATTACTATTTTGAATTTTGCCCAGTGGACACCTTAAGTAAAAAAAAAAAAAAAAAAAATCCCTTTTCATGCACTACACTGCTGGGGAGGATTTCATACAACTTTATGTCCAAAAATGCGAACTATCCCTTTAAGAGATCTTTTACGGGCCTAAACATCAAAGCTGGACTGACCAGAACCAGCTCTGGTACAGCCAGACACCATGTGCTTTAATCCCAACACAAGACCAACCTGTCAGTTTTCCGGTGGAAAAAATATCCTGCTGATTCTGCTGAGTGCGGCTGAACTGTCAGAGATGATGGACCAAATGCAAACTGATCTGCAGCTATAAAGCAGGTGATTACTGAATAAAAACACACACAGGCCCTGCCCACCTCACTGGCATATTTGAGTTCAACTTCAGGTTCAGTTATGCACCACAGCAGAGAACAGTGAGTAATGCTCTTGACTGTGCGTACACTCTGTTCTTACCTAAGAACAAATCCCAAATAATAGACCATTAGTGAATGCCAGCATCTTCTTGAAAACTGTGTAAGTGGGTTTCAAGAATTTTTCATGGAAGGGACATTTCTTAGAGTGTGTGGTGGGGCGTTCCAAAGCTGAGGTACACTGCAACAGGGAGTCCTGTCACCCATGATCTCAAAGGAGTTCACCATTTTGGAACCAGTCCCTCAACCTTTCATGTCGAACACACGTGTAGTTTTTTGTTGGTTAATTTATTCTTTTCTAGGTATTGATGTTTGCTTACAGCTACAAAAGTCAAATTCATATGGTGGGCAGCATTTGCTGTCACTGCCTGCCAGTAGATGGCGATAAAAGCTGGTGAATGGCAGAGTGACCCCTACTAGAGGAAGAACGAGTCCTTCTCAGTTCTGAACCACTTTCTGTAGATACTGGCTGCCATTTAGCCATCGCAAGTCACATCATATCTAAATGTTATTTTTATTCTATTTACAGGTGAGCAAGCATGATAACTGGACGTTTAAGAGTATGTTGCTGCTGTAGAGTGTGGAAGAGCGTTCCTGACATGTATGTTTTCATATTTTAACAGCGATCGCCTTCACTGCTAGCTTCAGGAAGGCTTTGTTAGTTGGCTGCCTTTCTCTGCCTACTGTATACGTACGCTAGACCTCCGTTGTCTTTGTGAATCGGTGCCTGTTCTGTTTGGAGGGCTAGTGTGTTGATTGTGTAATGTAGTTTCCATTGTATACTTGCCAATATTGATTTTTACTGATGAGATTTGTGATGTATTTCCGTTGTGTTGGGGAGTTCCGGATTTATTGTGACAACGGGTGTTGTTCCTTCTATTGGACCCAAGATGCAAACTCAGAGACAGAACCAGTTAAACAGATTTATTCAGATGTGGAATGATGGACTGATGAGTGGGGAAAGCTGGAGAGGGTTTAGGCAGGGCAGCAGAGCAGACAGCAGAGTGATGGAGGCGATGGAGAGGTGCCACAACGGAGAGGGCTGCAGGGCTGCGAGCTGGACAGGTGAGCAGTGGAGTCTTGGAGCACATGGAGTCTGGACAGAGAGATAAGTTCTCCCTCACAAGCCTTACTAACCAAATCGAGTCTGGATTGAAAAGGGTTATACAGAGACTGAAATTATCAAAGCTGTGATTACGGCTGTAAGCCCTGGGCTCCACCTACACAACCTACTAGAAATTAAGAGAGATTTCACACTTGCCACTCTATGAACCATCTTGAGAGGTCGCTATTAAGTTGATTCAACCTCTGACCTTCTCCATCGGCTCATGACCATATTCCAGGACCCTAAGGAATCCGCAAAGAATTGCCTCTTCAGGGCCATTGAGCTCAGGGAGAAAACTTCATTGGAAGTCTGGAGAGGAGAATGATGATGAACCGTTCAGTCCAGACTTAAATCAGCACAAGTTCCTGCACTCATTAGAGACTGGTTTGCTCAATGAAGCAGTGAAGTTTCAGCTCAAACCTTACCTCAGCAACCTAAAAGTCAAAGATGAGCTTTTGATAGAGAGGATAAATGAAGATGCCAGTCTTGAACTAGAGTGACACAACAAGTTGGAAAAAAATAAAGATACCAAAAGTAAAACAGATACACACTGAGCAACACTGCAGTAATGGTCAGTTGTCTCTCAACAAAGAAACTGCCATAAATGAAGAAATGTGGACAAAAGGGAGTGGTGCAGCTTCCTCAAAAAAGAAACAAGGGCAGTAAAGATCCTGATCCAGACACCACTAAACTTGCCCTTTTGGTGTACATTAGGCATACTCGGCTGAAACGAGTATCCGGTATGGATAAAGAACTTTTGATGAATATGAGTAGTATATGAGCAATATGAGTCGATATCTGTGCTCATAATGAATGAAAATCCTCATTGGGTAGCTGACTGTGTCCACGTTGTGTGAGAGGCCAGTGACACATAGTGCCTCCCCTACACACACACACACACACACACTGCAGCTGTGACCCGCTCACACACACACACACACACACAGACAGTGACAGCCTCTCTGTCACTCACTCAGGTGTGACAGCTCTCGTCACGTCTCTCTTCAGTAGCGGTCAGGTTTTTCTCAGCTCACTCTTCCCTCGGTCTGTAATCACTGATAGTCAGTAGAGTTTCTGCTAAACTTGGTTGGGAACAGACGCGCGAAAATCACACCAAAATACACATACTCCCCTCACTAAATTGGCCTTATCTCAAAAGGTATCCATCCGAGCAAACTAAAATTTTACAGTGTGCCTATTGGATACATAAGAAACAACTGGTGAATTTTTCAGAATTTTTTGAGACCCAAGTGCGTGGGCCATTTGGTGAAATGACGTGGAATGACCATATTGTGAAGTTCGCAGATGACACCACCATCATTGGCCAGATCTCCAACAATGTTTTCATATCGGGAGGAAATCAACCATCTTGCAGAATGGTGCACAGAAAACAACCTACTGCTCAACGTCAGCAAAACCAAAGAGCTGATAGTTCATTTTAGAAAAAAGGAGGCATCAGTGGAGCTGAGGTGGGGCAAGTGAGCAGTTTTAAGTTCCTGGTAATCAACATAACAGAGAACCTGTCACGGACTTCACATATCTCTGCCCTGGTTAAATCCAGGGCAGAGATCCAGAAATGGCTGTATTTCTTAAGGAAACTTAAGAAAGCAAAATTCCCACACCAAGTTCTTGTCAACTTCTACAAAGGAGCGATTGAAAGCATCCTGACTGGAAACATCACAAACTGGCATGGGATGTGTACAGCCCAGGACAGAAAGACTCTGCAATGAGTGATTAAAACTGCCCAAAACACCATTGGCACCCATCTACCAAGCATCAGTGATATCGGGGAGGTGAGGTGCCTGCGCAGAGCCAAAAGGATCCTAAAAGACAACAGCCACCCCAGCCACAGCCTGTTCACCCTGCTGCCGTCAGGCAAAAGATACAGAAGTATCCGCATCCATCCGTTCCGACCAATAAACTTCCTTGTATCCTTGTAAATAAAATATGAACATACTAACTACCTGCCCACTATACCAGCCTCCACATTAATACAGCCAAACCCTTGTGGTCATTATGCATCTTTTTAATGACACTGGCCTGGATCCCATCTATGACAGAAATGCAGGTTAATGGTCCCTGCACTTGGTTATATTTTTATCTGGCTCTCTGTCGTTTCAGGTAATAGTGAGGAGGAAAGAAGACTGGAAAAGTCAAGGTCCTGTTGCACTGGACACCTGAAGACGTGAGTCCTGCACTCTTCTTTCAGTCCCCTCACCACCCCCATCCTTTTCCTCCAGTGTTCTTATTTTTTGTTTCACAGGTTGGGGCTTTATGATTAATCATTAAAAAAAAAAAAAAAAATCAATGGTTTGTCAACACGCAGAAAAAGTATTTGTGGCAACATCTATGGCTCCACGTGACTTCATGTTATCCTCTCCTCATGTCATCTTGTCTCTCTGTCTCAGACTGCCAGATGTTTGGGTGAATGAGAGCAACAGGTTGCAGCAGAAAAGTGGTGCATCTGTCCAAGCTGCCCACAGATACAGCCGTGCTCCTCGACCCCAACATCTACAGGTGTGTGTGTGTGTGTGTGTGTGTGTGTGTGTGTGTGTGTGTGTGTGTGTGTGTGTAAAGGTGGCAGGGTGGTTTAGGGCAGAGAGTTACCATCTCATAACAGAAAGGTCACAGGACAAGGCAGTTTCACGGTGTTGAAGAAAAAGAGGAATGTTGGCAATTTTATCTAAAACAATTCTCCCTCCACAAGATGTTCTTCTAACGATCTTCAGAGGCAATGCCAGTGTCACATCCTGCTATCCAACGACCAGTGAGAAGCCAGTCTCCTTCCATCTTTTCACTCTCTATGTTCTTTTGCTCCCCCATCACCTCCAGAACAATGCTGTGAGTTTAGTGAATCTTGTTTCCAAGGCTCTCTGAAGAATCTACATTAGGTTCTGAGCATATTGAGAAGTTTTAGGGGGAGGGAGATGTTGCTTTTATGTTTTAGGTAACGCAGCTAGACTGAAAGCTTACTGAGGCAAGCTAAACTGACAAAATTGTAGAGATTCTACACATTTCTAGAGAAAGCCTGTCTATACTTCTGAAAATTTGTAATATATTTTTATACTTTGAAATTTTACTGTACTGTAGATAGATGTTCTTTCTCTACCAAACATTTTTTAAATAGGTGTTTTAAAGACTGATAATATTGGTCCATGTGCATATAGTTGACAGTGCTCTGGTTTGATGTCATTAAAGTTTTTTTTTTCCCGGCTTCCACTTGGTGTTAAAATCTTTCAGAATCAGATAACAGCTGAAGACTGAACCATGTCTTTATTCAGCATCCTGTCAGAACTTTGTTTTCATTTAAGTGATGTTTTATGCACTCCAGACAAGGAAAATGTTGAGAGCATTTGAATGTTTTGGTGATGACCAGATGCCTTAAAACAAACATTTAAACTTGTTAATCGAATCACCACCATTCCACATTAGTTTAAAAAAAAATCCTCAGGTTGTAACATTGCATAGCTTTGTGGCTGACCTAAAAGCCAGAGGGTTTATCACAGCTACGGCACTAAACAAGTCGAAGCCAAGTCGTGGCTGTATTACACCCCTGTAAGGGGAAATAGAAAGAAATGAAGCGAGAGACAGTGTTGCTGGCTTCAGGTTCAGACCGTAATGAACAACTCACATGTTCACATTACATATTTGACCAAACTTAATGAAATAAATGTCTGCAGCTCACTTTCAAAATGTGCAACACAAAATATACACTGTCCTTTTAACAGTTAACACTTGAGAAAATACATAAAGCTTACATTTTCTCTTGAATAAACTAACTAACAAATGTGTACTGTCTCTCTAGGAAGCTACTCAGTTAGAAAAACACATGGAAGGCACTTTTACTTTGAATACACTTTATTCGTATATTAACTTTGTCACACATATCGGTTAAGCATATACACATTTAACAAACACTATATCCTTTGAACTAAAACACAATCACACTGTTATTTTCTCCACATACGCTCAAAATGAATACATGTAACATATATATGACTCTCTGTAAAGCTACCAAGCATACTACATCAGGATGAATGCATTCATGTTTAGCTGCCTATATCACCTGCTAAAGTTACTCTAGACACAGATATTCTACCAGCAAACTATTCCTTGAAACATCTTGTAACATAGAATATATATATATATATATATACACACTATATTACCAAAAGTATTCGCTCACCTGCCTTTACTCATACTATGAACTGAAGTGCCATCCCATTCCTAACCCATAGAGTTCAATATGATGTCGGTCCACCTTTTGCAGCTATTACAGCTTCAACTCTTCTGGGAAGACTGTCCACAAGGTTGAGGAGAGTGTTTATAGGAATTTTTGACCATTCTTCCAAAAGCGCATTGGTGAGGTCACACACTGATGTTGGTCAAGAAGGCCTGGCTCTCAGTCTCCGCTCTAATTCATCCCAAAGGTGTTCTATCGGGTTCAGGTCAGGACTCTGTGCAGGCCAGTCAAGTTCATCCACACCAGACTCTGTCATCCATGTCTTTATGGACCTTGCTTTGTGCACTGGTGCACAGTCATGTTGGAAGAGGAAGGGGCCCGCTCCAAACTGTTCCCACAAGGTTGGGAGCATGGAATTGTCCAAAATGTTTTGGTATCCTGAAGCATTCAAAGTTCCTTTCACTGGAACTAAGGGGCCAAGCCCAGCTCCTGAAAAACAACCCCACACCATAATTCCTCCTCCACCAAATTTCACAGTCGGCGCAATAGAGTCTGAAATGTACCGTTCTCCTGGCAACCACTGGTTATAGCGAGGGACAACTGTATTTGTCATGCTGCCCCCTGCAGGTGTGTCTGAGCTATAGCCTTGATTGCACTTGGCAGAGAACAACAGATCTAGTGTAGCAGTACTCAAACATGTACCTGGATGAACACATTGTTCAGCCCTTCAAAGATCTCAAAAAATGTACAGTAGCTCCATGTTTTTCTGTTGTGTAATGATACTTTGACACATGTATGGATTGGTACATATTATGTCTTTTCCCTGGATCCTTATGTAATTACTGAAATATGTGTGGCAACACTGCAGCTGTGAATTTCTCAGCCGCAAAATCATGTAGCCAGACACCCACACATGCATGACCACTGAGGACTATCACAGAGATTTGAAATTCTGGTTTATTTTACTTTTATTTTACTTTTATTTGGTTTATTTTATTAATCATGATGTCATGGGCCTTCTTTGTTATTTCATCCACTGGCAGGTTGTCTATGTCACACAATAGTTTATCTACCTTGTCATGCTGGATATTCTTTACAAACTCATCCACCTTTTCTTTATCCCATTTACCAATTTGCACCTGCTTTTTAGTGTTTGTGACGAAAGGGGCCCATGTATCCATTTTTAAGCTGTCTATCTGATGACAATCTCTTCCATGGTTCAATAACGATATCAAGAATAATCTGCGTTAGCTCATCAAACATGCCAACATTAGAATTTCTGGTTCTGTAAGGGGGGATGTAAGCAGCCAAGAGCACAAGATTTTTATCATATTTCAATAAGTGTCTATTTATTTTTAAACATACACATAAATCACTATTTATCGACTTTTGCACACATTTATCTGCGATTTCATCTCTCACAGCAATTATCACTCTCCCTGACTGCCAGTTTGTAAACTTATGTCGGTTCCTAACAAACATTTGAAAACCCATCGATTAAAAATTTTCCAACATCCCCAGGGTATCTATGTCATCCATTTTAGTCTCATTGAAACACAGTACATCATGTCTTTTACATTCGTCAATGAAGTCAGAAATCTCTATTTTACTTCTTATTCCACAAACGTTCAGTGTAAAAATATGCAACCCAGGGTGTTCAGCTCTCCACTCACCGGGTGCCGCCTCCTCTGTCTGTGCCCAATGCCTGTCCTTTAAATCAATACCGAAGGATTTGTAATGCACATCATCATACCCAATCCAAAACAAGTCATCGGGGGTGTTAATAGTGACATAATGACCGTCCTTTTGGCAGATAACTTTGCCGTCTCTCACAAACGTCTGTTGACATTTCTCCTTGGCACAGTTGAAAAGTCTGTATCTCAGATTTGTGAGATCATCACTGATGAAGATATTTTTGTAGGAATCGTTATTCCTCAGCATTACTTCAGTCCTCATCAGGCCCACTTTCTTCCTCCTGCTCACAAATGTCACTATCGTCGGTTGGATCTTGCCTTGCTTTCTTGTGCCCCCCAGGCAATTTACCGATAACGAAATTTATGACGATAACCGACGTCACTTTGCTCATGTCGGTATGTTCGGTATTTAAAAAACAAAACAAAATAAAAGTCGTTTTTGTCTTTTTTGGCTGTGTGTAGGTAGGCATGTTCATGTCCCTTTAAGACACTGTACTACGTGTACAGCATAGATATAGAAACGTAGATGTCGTAGATGCCGCGTTTGCTATCTGGCGATACATCAGCGGAGCCGCCATATTGGTAGGGGCAACAGAGTGGGAGCGCCCGGAAGTGAGACAGCAGACCGCAGTGAATATGCCAGCCTCATGTGCTGCTTTTGAGTAGAAAATCGACAAGGTGGGATAACCTTTCACAGGTACAAGTGGCAGTTTCATTGTATTGAACTGTTTAGAGTTAGTGATCGTAAAATGTTGCTTCAAACTGTCATGAAAATGAGCTGACACTGTGGTGGTGATCTAACGCGAGTAACCTCACATCACCAGCCTCTTACTCCAGGTTAGCTAGCTTACTGAGTATATCACTAAAGTAAAGTTAAATGTGATATTTTGATCTTTTTGTATAATTTAGTTAATAAAAATGTTCAGAGGAGTGTGTTTATGTTAGCTACGTCTAGTAAGGTATGCACTAGCTGCATCATTCAGTAACCGTTAATGCTACGGCTTGCTGATGGCTTTGTTTTTTGTCAAAGGTTCCCGAGTGATCCTGAAGTTCGGAAAGCTTGGGCCATAGCTGCCAGGAGGAAGGATTTTAAGCCCACTGAGACCACACTTCTCTGCAGCTGTCATTTCAAGGCAGAGGACGTTGACAGAACTGGGCAAACCATGCGTTGCAAGGACTGTGTTCAGTTTTCAGTTTTCCCGGCTATCCGAACTTTCATTAGCTGTCACAGATTTTCCTACGGGAGTTGACTTTAAATCTTTTTATGTGTTATTAAACACCTTAATAAACACACTGGTGAAGAAAAATGTTGGTAAGGAATTTATTCCCAGATTTTCATAATATTCCCTGACATTTTTATTGTGTTGCTTATGTTATTTTATTATGCTGTCATTATGTGGCATTGTGTGTTATGTGGTATTATTTTAATCATTCTCAACTTAATATTTTACATTTTATACTGATTGCTTGTGGATGCACCTATGTACCCAGGTCTTCTGAAAATAAGATCTTGATCTCAATGGGACTTACCTGATTAAATAAAGGTTGAATGAATGTGTATATTGTAATTAATTTTGTATTCCATATCTGAATTAATGAAGATGAAAATGATGGTCTGTGTAGGCCAAGCCAAGAGTGCTGAAAAATAAATGATTACTACAGGTGACAACGTGGGCAAGCTTAAGTGTGGAGTGGAAACGGAACAACAAACTTAGGTCTTTCACATGTTGTGAAGATGGAAAAAATAGGATTTATCATGTGTCTTGGGTGTGTACAGATGAACTGACTGGGTGTTCTCTTAACTGGAGTCTGAGGAAAAAATAGTTTTGTTCTATTTATTATTGAATTGATTTTATTATTATTAATAGAATAACAAGCAACCAGGTGGCTTTGGTGGCTAACAATACAATGATTATAGAAAGCTATATATTTGGAGACACTCAAGTTGAAATTGTCAATATTCTTTTACATTTGATGTTCCCTATTCATTAGACAGTAGCCTGCATATCCCTGAGAGGTAGAGCTGATTAGACCCACCATCAGTATCTGAATTTAATTCCAATAAGTAACCAGTATCATGTTCAAGTTCTCGCATTTATAACAAGTCAAATTTCTTGAAAATCGGTTCAGGATTAAGCAAGTGACAGTCGGTTTACTCTGGGGTTACAACGTTTAGAACGTTAGCTTCCGCCCTGCGCAATATGGCGGACCGAGAGACGCATAGTGGCGATGTACGGCAATAGCGAACGCGGCATCTACGTTTCTATATCTATGGTGTACAGCGTGTGTAGTCACGTGACTCCACCCCCTCCAGTCTGCAACAAGAAGGGAAAGAGACGCTGAAGAAACGGAGGACGGTTCAAATATGTAGAAGCGGCTGCGGCTGCAGCTGAGGTAGTCGAAGTAGATTCAGTCCAGGAGGACTTGCTTGTCATATTTTATACTTTTAAACTTTTAAACTGATTGTCAGTTGTTCAATAAATTTAACTAAAAGTATTTAATATGTGTTTTCTTGAGTTATTCTCAGACAGCACAGAGTTAGAGTCGCACTTCTCAGGCATGCAAACTTGTCGCCTTTCGGCTACAATCGCCGTTTTTTTTTTGGTCAGTTGGGTCGTTCACGTGAATCTCGTAGTTTGGAATAGACGCCTGGCTTCCGAGTCCGATGGAAAGTTTTAACGTTAGTTTGAAGGAACCGCCTTACGTTAAATTAGACCTTGCATAACGTTATGCTTCGAGCAAAATGGCTAACGTTAGTTAGCAAGACAAGCGGGCCATATGCTGCTGGAATTTCCATTAGCAAGATAGCGAACTAATTATCCAGCTAACGTTAGCTAGCTCTAATGTTAATTCCAGCATGGTCTGCTTGTCTTGCTAACTAACGTTAGCCATTTAGCTCTAAGCATATGTTTGCTATGTAAGGGCCTAGCAACTTCCGTTCCCCGTGACACTGTCACCCTTTTTACTCTGAGGAGTCCACTTATCGTTATTGAGGTGAGGTGCTCAAATATATCGTGATATTGATTTGAGGCCATATCGCCCAGCCCTACTTTCTCCACAAGTTGGTCCTCAGTGTCTTTGCCGGCCTGTTCCTCCTCAATCCCGCTGATGCGCACATTTTCTTTCCGACTATACTGTTCCAGTTCATCCTCTTTATATCTGCTCTCCAGCATGTTTTTGTCAAATTTGTAACTGTCCACTGATGTCAACAGTTGTTTCTGCACAGCTTTAACTATTGCCGGTACCGCTGCTTTGATGGTGATCAGTACGATTTTGGTCAAATCTTTGGTGCCAAAGTCAGCCAGGACTGAATCAGTTTCAGCTTCAACTGCTGCCATTATGTCTGTATGCAGGGCTTCCTCCCGGGTCTCACCTCTCATACCCTTAATGACCTCCTCATCCTTACGTCTTGTACCTGTTTGAAAGGAACACTCCAGGTCTCGGAGCCTTAAGCCTCCTCCCTCCTGGTGGTCCTCGGGTTCCACTTACGGTACCGGGGCTGGGCTTTGAACCCCCGGATTTGCCTTTTTGTGTGATTGTGTGCGTCAGACAAATGTCCCCTGTTCATACTTTCTTTAGCCTCTATCTCGTGGCTCATCGACGGGGCATTCTCGGTGTCCCCTTTTCCCCATCTTCTTTGGTCCTCACTGTGCCATCCTCCTTGGGTTGTTTTGTTTTAGAGCGCAGAGAGGCTGATGAGGACACCATTCCTCGTTCAGGGTAGGTCTACTTCCAAGCTTAAGTTTGCAACTAGTTCGGTATTTTTACCAGAAAAAATTGCTTGCCGTCTAGTCAAACTTGAGTGCAAGTTAGTCCTCTCTAATGATGTTAGATCTAAGGGCTATTAAGTTTTTCCAAAGTTTTTCAAAAGTTCTGCTGCACTCATCTCACACATTCAAACCAGCTGCCGCCATCTTGATCCAATGCCTATCTAGTCTTTCACTCTGTTTAATGTTAGCCTTTGGGCTAACTTTTGAGTGTGATATGATTTCTTTTTTATGTCAACTGCCATAAAAAGAAAGAAGAAAGAAGAAAGCTGCAAAGCCAGTGGCAAGTCAAGGCAGGAGCATGCGCCACCGACAGGGTCAGTGTGACGGTGGCAGGAGCAGGACAACATGGAGGAGAGGGTTTCCCGGTGCTCGTCAGCCTCTGAGATTACATTCTGCCTTCTGCTTAGAAATGGTAAGTTTACAGATCACAGCAACTTCATACGATGTACTGTTAGCCTCTAGTGTCGGCATAATATGTTGCACATATACATATTCCCTTGTTAGCATAGTTAGCATTAGCTTGGAGCTTATTTGGCATTGCTAGCGTTAGCTAACATTGTTTGCTTAAATGTACTTAATGCAAATATTAAAACAAGACATCGTGACATAACATTCCCGTTTCTGTTGTAAGAGAACTGCATAACTGTTCAAAATTATTCAATATAGCATTACAACTACAGAGCTGCCAAGCGTCACGCTTTGAGTGTGACAGTCACGCAATTTGACCCATTCTCACACTACACGCCACACTTGACATTTCTCACGCTTATAGTTCCCCATTCAATACTCTATATTTATTTTTTCATGATAATAAACTTTGGTTCTCGCGGCGTGCCGTAGTTCGAGTAACTCTGATTGACTGACCGAGATAACCAATCCCAGACCAATCCATCAGTCCTTTGTGCCTAAATCTAACCAACCACGGAAGGCACCACGGAATATAAACCAATCAGAAGCAACGTAAGGCAGGTCTTGGCGTCTCTAACAGCGTACCTGTCAGACCTGACCAGTGTGCGCGCCCACCGGGTCAGGTCTGCCGGATCTGACAGGTGCTTCTCCGGCTGTCAGTTGGACCTTTTGAAGAAGGAGGAAGTTACCTCCAAAACTGAGTTTTCAGACACCCTTAAAATTTTACACAATCTGAAAGGGGAAATATTTGTGGAAAAATCTTTTTTGTGTTTCAAAAGGTGTGGCTGCATTAGACAGATACAAAGAAATACAAATTATATTTTTTTGTTTATTGTTTACAAGAAAAAATAACAAAACTATTTGTAAAGGGAAATCTTGTACCTATTTTTTATTGAAAATAAACGTCACATTTATAAAATATTACTAATATAATACAGTATTTTGAATTATTACTTGTTTAAACTAAACATGTAATAAGTAAGGGATAATGCCCGACGAAGTGTCCATTATCAGAAATTAATGGACGACGCGGAGGCGTGAACCATCCGACGCGAAGCGGAGGCTTATACCATGGTCACTTACGAAAGAAATAAATATTAAATCAATTATTAATACGTTAATGTTGTTTTTTACCGTTAAAATAATAAGTTTTTCACAAGAAGCGGCTGAGTGGACTATTTAATATCTCTCGTTGTGATGCGTTGCCAAGGTAACTGGCTCTGGCCACAGAACCTGCAGCTCGGTCGGCCGCAGCTGTTATATTAGGCCTAATCAGTGGAGGGAAGTGAGATGATTGCTTAACGTTAGTGCCAAAGCACTGTTAAAATTGGTTACATGTAACGTTAGCTTTGGCCACAGGACCCTTCTCGATGTGCATGCCATAATTACATGTCAGCAACTATGAAAACAAATTTCCAGCCGCAGCTGTTATATTAGGCCTAATCAGTGGAGGGAAGTGAGATGATTGCTTAACGTTATGTTACGTGATAAAAAGTATCATTTCAGAGGGCAAGTGCACCTCCGCTTGTGTGTGTCCAGAGGATGATGCGAAATTTTGTTTCAAAGAATCAAAGTCCACAGATAGTTTCCTAAATCGTTTTTATTGCAAGAAATATTATCCACCATTCACTCTGATCATTAATTATGACGAACTATCTAAAATTAAATGCAACGTTGCCGTTGATTGTGAAATTTGATAGAGATACTGGCATGTCCATCATAGTGGCATTTGAAGTACGGAGATTTAACGTTTGTGGACCCTGACCACTGCTGGTTGGGACGTTGCGGGACGACAAAATGTTGCTCCATTCTCGTCTCTCCTGGACTGACGGAGCCCAATAAGCCTTCAGGCTGCTTTCACAGCGATGCCCCGTCACAGACATGATCTGGCGTGTCTCCAGCCCGGCGTCTGAGAGTCGACCCACAGCCGTGCTCCGGAGGCTGTGGTTCGTGTAAATCCGCGACAGACTCGTTGTGATATATAAACTATAAAATGACGTATGTTAACATATGTTCTGAGTTTCTGTTGCCAAGGTTACCAACTGGCATTTGAGCCAGCGCAATAATTTAGAACAATCAGGCTATTTGACTGGAACTTTTTTTTTTACAGGTGTCCTATAACACATTTTAACAGACACCCTGCAGCCAATCAGAATCGAGTATTCACCCAGACCATGGTATAATTCAAATTATTTTATCATATTAGTAATATTCCTATTATAAAAGTATATCTCATGCTGACATTCTGTATGTTGAGTTTTAGTAGATCATATATTGATTTGACATAAATACCTTGTGTGTGTGTATATTCATTGCACCTATCTGAAGTCCTATGGGGAAATAAGTAGGTGATCCCAAACTTTTGACCGGAAGTGTAACATAATTATCCATAAGTGCAGTGTTATAACTACACCTCTGACGTTTATAACAAACCAAACTGTGTGAAAATCGGTAGAAAATTGAGCAAGTTATGGTTATTTAAAAAGTACATGCACCACTACCACACAATGTTATGGGTGAGCGAGCTGACTGTGGCAAGATGGCTGCCAGTGCAGACGTGCAACTCCATTGGCCGGAAGCGCGGACGAGACATCTATCCTTTATTATAGATATCTATGCAGCTGACACTCAACAGTTGATCATGGACAGCACTGATGTTCGCTTCTTTTATTAAATGCACAAAACATTCAGTCTCTTCGTCTCCCCACAAATACCTTACGCTATCCTCCGCCGCCATTTTTTGAAGACTGTAGCGAAGAAGTGTGATGTGGTATCCGGTCCAGTCATCGTTTATTCGCAAAACCTGTTTCCACAGCAAAAAGTCGCATTTCCTTTTATCGATACGCTGAGAAATCCCCCCCCTCCAAGCGTAAAAACCTTTTTTTCAATTTTTTTTTGATTTCTGGCGTTTCCATCCAAGTTTTTTTTTTTCCCGCAATTTTTGAAAATGCGAATAAAAATAGGTGGATGGAAACACGGTTAGTGATTTAAAACACTACACACCAACAGAGAAGCCAGGATCTATTAAGTAATATTTTGTGTTCTTCTGCACATACAGAGGCTCTCAGACGCAGTCCAGATTCATACAAATACATAGACTATACAGACATAAGTATTGTTCCACCTCCATGTTTCAGCTACAGAGCTTTTCTGAGCTCTCACTCTAAATCCAGAGGCATTAATATGGAGTTAATGGAGTTCAAAATGTTGAAATTGTCTTCCCAGTGAAAAAGATTGTACCACAGTCATTGCTCAGCTGTGTAAACCATGGCTGACCAAAGATATCAAATCTCTTTCCAAGAGTCAACTTTGGGGGACTGGTGCATAAGAAACCACAAAAATACAGGAAAAGCAGCCACACACACACTGTCTACATTCATTCATTCATTTTCCAAACGGCTTATCCTCACAAGAGTCACGGGCACTGTCCACATTTGTAATGAAACAATTTATTTAATAAACAACAGACTGTGCCTCTACTGGTTCTGTTCAGTGTGTTTTGTGAGGTGTTGGTTGAAGTATCGTTTACGAATAAAGATTTTACCACAGATGGGGCAAACCATGTGGGCTGCCTTGTGTTTGTTTAGGTGGGCTTTCCACGAAAAGCGTTTTCCATACATGGAGCACTCAAAAGGTGTTTGGCCGGTGTGGATCCTCATGTGGTTCTTTAGGTGCCAGTTCTTTGCCACAGACTGTGCACAAGCACGGGCGCCCCTCTGCGTTCCAGTGCCTTCGTTGGGCTCTGTTCTCAGGGACAGAAGTGATCGACTCCAGACTGGGGGTCCGCTCCGGCTGCTCAGATGGAACACCCTTTTTACACACTGCTGGGGAACACACACACACACACACACACACACACACACACACACACACACACACACAGACACACACACACACACACACACACACACACACACACACACACACACACACACACAATGATGCTTGGAAGCTGACCGGAGCCTGTCAGCATCACTTCATGATGTTGATAAGATCCATGCAGCAGGATTGCAGCCACACACAAACACACATTGTCAATTTGCATTTGCTATTGTGAGCAAAATAAAGTTTGGGTTGATGAAAAAAAAAAAGAACTTTATACCTTCCTCCTGGCATAAATCTATATGAGTCAATTTTGACCCATAACAACACAGATGTCACTATGGTTAATGATATTAAAAACAATAAATAAATAAATTAATTAATTAGTACGGTGTGATCTAATATTAATCTTTAATAGTCAGATAACAAAATTATCCATTGTCGTCACTGTATGAAATATAATGGAGTGAATTTAAACATGTTTATAATTGAAAATGAGTGGTATTGTAAGATGAAAAGATGGTAATTAAGGTGGGATTCATTTCATGAAACAGAGTTCAGGCCAATTATAGCCAGGCTTTCTGGCCAGGTTAATCTCGCAAGATAATCCACCTTTCATGAAACCCAATAGCTGCTAAATCCAGGTTTAAAGCCTAATCCACCTTTCGTGAAATAGGCCCCAGCTCCTTGACTTAGCTTACTTTCTGTAAACAATAAAATAAAGTGTAAACAAAAAAATGGCAGCTGTGAAATAATACTGCAGTCCCATGCTTTATGACTTCTTCTGCCTTTCCTTGTCCTTTGGCAGATTGGCATTGAGGAAGACAAGTGATCTCAGTTTTGTGGAAAAAACAAAGCAATTGCCAGTGTTTGGCGAGCTACTTGGAAAATGTAGTGAGCTAAGCTACCAGTTACTCTGCATTAAATGAAGCTTCACTGCACTAAAGCTAACCTCTAGAGAAATGTACGCGGCGTCAAACAGAAACGGTCGGCTACATGTACAGGTCCGTGAGCGGCGGTGACGTCACCCGCTGCTCCCAGTTAGATTTCAAACTGCAGCAAAACCTCCGCTGCGTTTAAGGTTTAGAAATGCCTGGGAAAATGTAGCTTCTGCGGACGCTACCACGCTATTTGATCAGTAAAATAGTTTCAAGTGGTAAGATGAAAGGTCCATGGGGCTCACATATGATATTGAAAAGACTGTTTACATGAATATGAATGCAAAACAAGTTATTGACTATTCTATTCTAACACAGGAAAACTTTAAAATATAAAATACGCCAATTTATCATCTCATTGAGAAAAAATAACATCAATGCCTTGATAGTAAATGATATAGAAATCCCAGAACCCAAATCAGTGGCCTCAAATACTCACTGTCCATCTCTGTCTCCAGTTCGAAGCGGGGCTTTTGGCTCTGGTGCTCGTCCACCAGAGCGTCCACCAGTGTCTCCTCGGCGGCTGCAGCTTTAGCCATGTTGTTCCTGCGGTCCTGTACTAAAAGAAATTGCACTTGAAGACCTAAGAGTGATTTGTTAATGCAATATTTCACAAATGCATGGGGTGTCCGAAAACTTTTTTCCACCACTGTACATCCATTCTGTAAAATTAGGAGAATAATTTTGGATTCGAGTGTGTAAAACGTGAAAGAGTGAAAGGTGAAAAGTAAAAATTATACAAATTAGTTATTCTAAAGGCTTCAAATGTTTTCCGGATAAATCCATCAATTTTACATTGTAAACTCCCTGTAAGCAGGAGGATTTTATGGGTAAACTTACCCTTTATTCTTACCATCTCACAAATTTAACGAGCAAACAAAGTACCAATACCAGCTGAAGACATCGAAATAAAAAAAGAAGCTAAGGGTTAAATCAAGCCTATCAGTTATCAGAAGAGTCAGTTAATTCCTGAATCCAAGATATCTTTAAATACTCATGCATGTATGAGGTGTATAAGGCAACTCAGATGCCTACCTCTCTCACAGTGATGCAGTGTTTGATCTTTTCTCTGAAGATGGAAGGTAAGTGGATAAGCTCAGCCCTAAAGTCGATTCCTGCAATGCAGAAAAATATGCTACGTTCACAATCACATATAGTACATTTTTCCCATTCACCTACATAATAACATGACTTGAGCTACCAGCTAGATCTTCAGCTAGAGCATCCTTCCTTGCATCAGTGTACTGTTTTGCTAGGGGAGATTTTCCCTCATATGCTCCCCGCACATTTGGCAAAACAGTGGCGAAGCCCTCCCTGAACCCATGACAGAAGCTATGTGTTGATGGATGGATTTAGTCAACCTCATCAAAAACCTGTACAATAAATATTTTAAGACATTACAAATTACATTCCTATTAGCACTGAAATTTCCGACCATAAACTTCAACTGGAGCTGGTTGTAATGTAATAATGGTCTCACCCTCCTTACATTTGCATACAAACTGTTCTGAAACTTGATCTGCTTTTTGAATGACCCAGCAAACAGGTATCCAACCATGGCTTCAGTGAGTCCACAGTCCACTGTCTCTCCATCCACGTCATTTTCTGAGACACAACATACACATATGCATACATCACAACAGTTATTGGTAAATGAATCTACCACGCGCGCACGCACACACACGTAGCTTTCTATGATGAGAGAGAGACCGGGATCTGACACATTAGTAGGAGATGCAGGTCTTTGGAGCTGTGCCACGGACGTGCACGAACACTGCGTTACCTTGTGTTCTCCTACCTCACCTCTGATAAATGTCCGAGTTACGCCACTGAATGTGGAAAAAAGTCACCAATTAGGGAGAAACTATCCGTGATTTTCCCCGCAGCTATGCTACATTTTTACCTTAATTAAAAAGCTCCTAAGTAATTGTGATAGTTAACCACATGACTTGACTTTTTACAAGTGAGAATGGAGACTCTCCGCCTTCCACCTGCGTCTCATGGCTGAAAACCAACCTAGCAACTTCAGTGTAGGACTCGGCGGCCATGCCGCCTGTGTCCCAACTCTCGTCTCTGCGCACCGCGACACAAACGTGCTAAGGCCAAGCAAAAAAAAACTTTGGGTTCCGGTTCCTTGTCATTTAAGGGCATGAGTAGTAGGGAATTTATTTTATTTTTTATTTTATTTAGCATTTTAAGTATGGGTAGGGGGGGATTTATTTTATTTTATTTATTCATTGGAAGGATGGGTAGGTAGGGATTTTATTTTATTTTATTCTTTTTTTTATTTTCGGAAGCGATGTATGGGTTGCATTTTAAATATAATTATTTCAATATTTGCATAAGTTACCACCTTTTTAACGGACAGAGCAGCGTTATTACTAGCAGAGGGAGGTGTCTCTGGCTCGCATTGCAGCACTATGTACCTGAAGTAGTGCTGGGTATTGATTCAAATTTCAAGAATCAATTCAATTCCGATTCACAAGATTCAGAATTGATTATCACAATTCAATCTGATTCGATTCGATCCGATCCGATATTGATTTGGTTAGTTTTATTAAAAAGCACTTTGAGCTGTTACTGAATTACATGCCTGTCTAGTTATGCAACACATTAATACTTGTATTATATTGTGTCATTTGACAACAAATTAATATAGGTATTGATAATTAAAATGGCTGTAAGACTAGCAAAAATGGCTAGGACCACCTTTTGTAGCCCAGAGGAGAGTTGCTCAAACACTTGGTATGTTGTGTTAGTGTATGTTTGAGTTGTAGAACATAATAAATGATCTTGCAGGAGTAGATGTTTACCAGTAGGCGTGACTCAAATAATTTAACAATATTTTAAATTATTATTTGTTTTAAAAATGTAAATTACTTATCAAACAGACCTAACTATTCAACTACCAGTGAAAGAGCAGTAGTATGCATGTGATAACACAGATAAGTCAAAAAAAAAAAAAAAAAAAAAAAAAAAAAAAATAGCCAAAGTGATACCTCTTCTCTGAATAGACAAGCTAAGCCAGTGTGCCGCTGTTAGTCAGTGAAAATAGATGGGAGTGGGAACTCTTTGCTTTGTTACTCTTCGCTTTGTTTGTCAGTGCGCTGCTGTAGCTGGAAAGTTTCTCTGCCTTTTGGACTCGTACGGTGCCGGTGCAGTTGTTGTACGTTCATATTCCACACAAATGGGAATTTAAATGAAGATCGATTCAAACTTGGAGGATCGATCTTTTCAACACAGGTCTATCCTGAAGTCAAATACACCCATCACGCCCACCACCATAGAGCCAGGCTCCGCGGTGGGGGCAGCAGGCAAACATGACGGATCCCCCGTCATGTTTGCCTGCTGCACTTGCAAATCAACAATGGCAATGTTTCACCTCTTTCACTACATCTGCAAAGGTTTTCTCTTGTAGTCGGATTATTTTCGCTGGTGGTTTGCGAGGACAAATCACACACACCGTGCGGAAGTCCATTCTTTCCAGCCAGTGCTGTCGGTGGTGCGTGATTCCATGAAGTTATTTTCTGAAGTTACGCGAGAACATCACAAATAAGGCGAGTGCAACATACATCAAAATAAAAGCCCTGCTTAACTTTTGACCAATGCCAACAAGGTCACACTCGGTCGCATAGTGCCTTTATTTTATTTTTTTATTTATTTTTACACAGAGGCCAATAAAATAATCTGACTCGGGGGTTAAATGGGACAGTCGGTCGGGAACCGGAACCCAAAGTTTTTTTTTTTTGTCTGGCCTAACCGGCAATCTTTTGTTTACACGTCGTAAGATTGAATATGTTATATAATGTTATCCACCTATCAATTTTCGCCGACTTCGTTGTGAATAAAGCTAGCTAACGTTATCAACTTGCTCAAATGTTAGCTAGTTAACTCGCGGCCGTTACATGGTCCATGTTGCACAAAAAGCCGAATTAATGCAGAACATTTACGCAAATGGCAGCCAGCAGCAACCATGCAACATTAGTTAGGGTGGGCAGTGACTTAATAATACAATCTAAGGATGAAACTGTGACCTTTAAGCTACTGAAGCAGTACCTGCAACATGCTGACTCACCGAGATGCCATGCCTCACTGTGGAGGAAAAAAGGGGTGCACTCCCCAAGTCCGCAGGGGGTCCATGGGTGAGCGCCAAAAAAAAAAAAAAAAAAAAAAAAAAAAAAAAAGAGTGGAGAAAAGGGGCTGTCTACCCAAGTCTGCAGGGACTCAATGGGGGAGTGCAAAGGGGGAAAAAAATCGATCGACAGCAGCCCCGTGAAAGTAATAAAATATGACGAAATGAAACGCAAAATAATTGTAATGGCAGGTGGAAGTATTTCACTGTCCTACACTGACAGTCACTTGACCAAACTCACTCTAAAATAGCGGGAAACGAGAAATGACATGCAGTTAGCTCACATTAACGTACATTGCCTGAGTTAGGCTCGCTTGTTTAAGTTAAATACCCGACAGATTTATGAACAGGAATGTTACTTACCTCTAAATTTCCTTGCCTCTTCTTCATTTATTTGTAGTCCAGCTTCAGTTATTTTTTCAATTAGCTCATCTGTGGACAAGCTTGATAGAGGAGAAGTGGCCAACATGTCCACCAGCCTCAAGAGCAGGGTTGCCAGGTCTGTGAGACAAAAGCAGCCAAACAGCAACTCAAAACCAGCCCAAAACCCGCCCAACCCGGTATAAAAAGGGCCCAAAAATCAGCCCAATACCAGAACTCAAAATATGCCCATAAAAATCCATATAGGCTATGTTGCTTCCAACAACAGTCCAAGTCCAACAGCATTGCTATAATTGCAAAATGCACTATAATATCTATAAAATAACACCATAAACATTAAAGGCAATTTCCCGAAACAGTTCTTTCACCTATTTAATTTACAGTATATCAGAACTTAAAATATAATATGGGATACCTTACTTCAGCTGAGTGGTGCTGATGATGTGATTGGTCATGTGCTGAGTGGCCTCACACAGCATTGGCATATTATTTGTCTGTGGAGCATGTGACATATGTGGATAGTTTATATGCTGATCTGGCCCGGACTCAGTTTGACAGGATTTGCGCATAAACATTAGTCATTCAAAATATGAATCTTTATTCATGTCTGCCCAAGCCCAACCCGCGGACAAAATTTGTTACCCGCGGCTACTCTTAAAAAGTAGCCCAATTTGGCGTAAAAAACGCGGACTTGGCAACCCTGCTCAAGAGGCCGAGGATTCTGGGACACCGACCCCTGTTGGTCTGAAGTAATAACAGGGGCTGATGGTGTTAGCTGCACCATTTGCTTGTACCTTACGTTTGTTAAAGTACATCTATGTACCTTTTGCTATAAGCTATGAATTTGTACCTTCAAAATTAAACAAAGGTCCACAGTTGTCTACCTCAAGGACCATTTCTGTACCTTACAGGGTACTTTTCGGATTAATGTACCTGTGGGTACAGAAATGATAACGTTATTTCTCTGTGTGTAGTTACTTCCAAAAACTGTTTATGATGTAAAGTGGTTACTTCAGTGTTGCATGATATAAAGGTGGTGAAACTAGTAACAGTTTGACTGAAAATCTAGCAAGCTATGATTCATCCAAATGTTTGATACCAACAGTTATTGCAATGGTTAACCTAAGCCAAAAATATAAACTGCATATTTTGTCAAAATATGTATCATAGATGACAGAATACAACTTGTTAATGTAGCAGTTGTACTGACTATAGGCATATTAGGAGAGCATAAAACAACAATTTTGTTTGTCTATGAACCTAAACAAGTGCAAAATGGGAAAAATGATGGTACATTGTAGAGATGGGATTTACGGCTCTTTGAAGGGAGCCGGATCTTGAGGATCCGTTCCTTTCAAAGAGCCGTTTGAAAGACTGGCTCATTTTTATATTTATTTATTTTTAACCCATTAAGACCCAAACATTACACATGAGACTAATAGATAGATAGATAGATAGATAGATAGATAGATAGATAGATAGATAGATTTTTATTGTCATTGCACAATCATATACGTATAATAATGCAACGAAATTAGGGCTCAGTCCTTTCGGTGCAGGGGAGAATAGAAAGCATTGTGCATCTTGCTAGTTGAATAGCCAAGTCCAGTAATAGATGGCTGCAGCCATGTCTCTGATAGGATGCTGCAGCGAGAGCAGCATATGGCCCAACCCAATGTCCACCCTCACACACTCACTGACTTTGAGTCCGTGAGTGCTTAGGGTTGTCCCATTGACAAATCATGAAGTGCGTGAGGGATCTCTCGCGGACTTTTTGAGCCCTTAATGCACCCTTTCCGTAAGTGGGCATCTCTGCAGACTTAGCGGAAGGGAATTACCCATAGTTCATTGCATTGTGACGTATGACATGGGGAAACCAGCTGGCGGCCGCTATAAGAGCGAAGTGAAATGAGCGAATTTGTAAACAATCCAATCCAATCCACTTTATTTATAAAGCACAATTTTAACAAACACAACATTTTCCAAAGTGCTGCACAACAAGATAACACACCACAAGATAACACAATACACAATAGGATAACACGATAAAATAAGATCAAATAAAATAAGATTAAATAATAATGAAATAAAAGATTATATAAAATAATAAAATAAAAGAATAATACAATTATAATTTAAATAAAATAATGTAAAATGCACTGCTCGCACAGCATAAAAAGAAAAAAAACATGCACACATAAAATCATAAATCCTACATGGTATCAAAAAAAAAAAAAAACCCCAAAAACATGGAGGGTGCAATCAGCAGTGACGCCGCAAAAAAGAAAAAGTTCTCATGTGAGTATAATATTTTATATAAGATGGCCTTCAGAAATGAAGGAAATAAGCAGATAGGCAATGCATATGTTTTTTTTTATCTCTTGGCAAGCTCATCAATGCCTTTTGTGGGAGTAGATAATTTTTTTATGCTGTTTTTACGACTCCTCAAAAATACCAAGCAAACGTAAAATAAAAAGTCCCAAAGCTGCGATTGTGAGAAACATGATGCATCGCTGTTGACACCCAAACAATGGGCTGTCCCATTCCCTTTTTATAGTACTTCAGCC